>NW_027185771.1:36180950-36251242 GCF_028583685.1 Petaurus breviceps papuanus
AGAGACAGAGAGACAGAGACAGAGAGACAGAGACCGAGAGAGACAGAGAGAGACAGAGAGAGAGACAGAGACAGAGAGAGATAGAGAGAGAGACAGAGACAGAGAGAGACAGAGAGAGAGGGAGAGAGAGAGAGACAGACAGACAGACAGACAGACAGAGACAGAGAGAGAGATTGACAGGAAGAAGCCATCAGACTTCACTACAGCTGTAACTCCAGCAATCATGGACCCAGAAATTAAGTTTTGAGGGACAGAATGAAGGGTAAGTCAAGGTCTGGCACTCTAAAAAGCTGTACTCCTAGGGAACCAGTGAGCTATAGATAACCATCTTTCATTGTCCTTCTTTTCCTTCTTCTATTCTTTATCATCTAGCAGCAGCAGCAGTAGCAGCAGTATTTTGGTCTGGACTTTGAATTCCATCCAACTAAGAATTTCTAGTATGTAAATTACTTTTATTTGAGAGTTACCTAGGAGCATTGAAAGGTTAGGTGACTTGCTAATGATCCCACAACTGACTGGTCAGAAACAACTCTTGAACCCAGGACTTTCTGACCCTAAGTATGTTTCTTTGTTTTGTTTTTGCTTTTTTGTTTTTGTTTTTGGGTATTTCCCCCCCCACTACATCACACTGTATCACATTGCTATTATTAATAAAATAATTATAACCAGGGGCTCCAGGCCCATTTTCATAAGACTCTCTTCATTGTTAGAGACTGGTTCCTCAGTGTCCCTTTTCTACATGAAGGACAGAATTGACAAGAGGCTGGAGAAAATGAGATCCTGCTTTTCCAGCTTTGAGCTTTAAGGAAGAAGATATGTGTTCAGCAAAGGATAAATGACTTATTCAGGGTTACAAGTATCAGAGCCAGATATATCCAATGTTTGGGTTTCATGAATTGTTTTCATTTTCTATAGAGCCACAGCATAACATCATCTTAGAATAGGAAGGGGAATGTATACTCTATAAATGAAGAGTAATTGCCCCAAAACATAGATTTTCCATCTTCTGTTGATTCTTTTTTAATAACAGAGAACTTCTCACCTTTCAGTGAGATTTCATTTTGGAATTGCAAGATTTTTTCTTTCATTCATCTCTACCTCTCTCTATAAATTCCATCTAATGTTCCTAATTGCTCTTCAACCAGGTACAACAAATCTAATTCTAATTGAAACATTTGAAGTCACTGATATTATACCTCTAAGTCTTCTCTTCTCTGAGGCAAATATTCCTACTCCCCTTAAATAATGTTCATTTTCATAGGGTAGACTTCTTCTGAATACTCTTGATCTTTGAATTTTCTTCCCTAAAATGTTCTACCCAGAAATAAATACATCTTCAAACTTGTTGCCACCAGGTGTAACAATTTGTGGCAGAGTTTGACAAAGAAGACCTTTCCTTCTCTTTTCTGCAAAGGAGTTATTTCTTCCCAGACCATAACAACCTACACCCATGGGGACTTGTAATAGAAGTATCCCGGTTTACAAAATGACCCAGCACAGCTACAAAAAAACAATGCATGAACTAATCATTTTAACCTAGGGAAATGGGTCACAGGTTCATATGCTTCCCTTTTCTTCCATTTTGTGAAATTTAAAACAAAAAAATTTAAAAGTTCAGTGCTTTCATGTCAGTATAATTTCTGATCAGTTGGGATAAGGTTTAGTACCTGACCTATTTCAACTGTTCGGTATTTTAGACAACCAGTATCTTTTACCATTTTCCCCATAAGTGGGACCAATGTACAAACAAGGCAATTTTCATGACTGATCATGAGTTTTTATGTGAAATGTAATGAGCGTAGGGAAATGGTGCAACAGTTTATATACACAACATACATATGTGTACACGCACACACACACAGACCGTACATCCACCAAAATCCAAGTGATCGTTTTCATAATTATGCAATCTCTTTCCAGGCTGACAAAGACTACAAATCCCAATGTTCTTTTCTAGTTTCTGGCCACTTCCTCATCTGCCTACAGAAGAATTAACTCTATGCTACAGCTTTCCCTGCCAGTTACCAGTCTGCATGCCCAATAAAATGAGAAGAGTTAGATTAGACCATCTCTGTGTTCCCTTTCAACTCTAAAATCCCATGAACTATTATTATCTATTACCTGACCAGGTTATAAAACATGAAATAGGCATCTCCTTCATTTTTGAAAACAGACTCTATGAAGGTGAAGCATGTTGCACAAGGTCACACAGATAAAGAAGGACAAAGTATGGGGGGTGGCTAGGTGGCTCAGTGAATAGAGCACCAGCCCTGGAGTCAGGAAGACCTGAGTTCATATCTGGTCTCAGACACTTAACACACACACACACACACACACACACACACACACACACACACACACCAAAAAAACTAGCAGTGTGAACTTGGGCAAGTCACTTAATCCCGATTGCCCTACAAAAAGAAAAAAAAAAGGACAAAGTAAGAATCTGAACCTAGCTTCCCTTCCTCCATAGCCAAAGTTCTATGTAAATATCCAGGTGCCTTACATCTTTAGAGCCTGCCTCAGGAAAGCATAAACACTCCTCAAATAGTTCTCCAAAGAGCAAAATATTCAGTGTTATTCTCTACTCATCCTCTTTGTTCTTCTCTCTGCTCTCCCCTCTGAAAACACATTTTCATATGGAACTGTGTTGGTGGATGAATGGATTCTATTCTATTTTACATAGTAAATAAATTCCTTAGGGCAAGCTAGAAGTATTCTTCAAAAACACCCCCTGGTGAAGAGCTCCAGAAACTAGATTGTAAGAAGGAAACTGGCTGTATTTTTCTGAAGATAAAACAATCCAATGAAAAGTGAAAAGTTCAATTGACTTCGAATGAATCCCCAAACCCAGTTATTTCAAGCATTTTATTTTAAGTTGAATTCAGTCAAACCCATTTTTGTTTTGTTTTGTTTTCATATAGACACAGCCTTCCTGGGCCTTGGAAATAGCCCTTTTGCCTCCAACAAGTACTCATTGATATCAGACAAAGACACATTCATTTTGTCTGTGGAGAAGGACAGACCTATAAAATAAGGAAACAATACAGAGACCCTCACAGTGTTTTACTAAACCTTCGACAATCCATCTATACATCATGAACACATATGCTTGCATGTGTATGTGTGCACACACACACAAAAATCACATACACACATACCATACAATTAACAATAAAACAAGCATGTATTAAGTTCTTCCAGTATTAAGAGCTCTGTGCTCAATGCTAATGGAAATACTAAGTCTCCAGAGTGCACAGATTGGGGTGAGGAGACAGAAAAATGAAGGGAAACACACACACCCAGACACAGAAACGGACGGACATAGATGCAGACACACACACACATGCACATGCACGCACACACACATTTTGACAGTCTTCCTAGAAAGTTTGCAGCTAACCTACTGGAAGACTGTGCCTTGCCAGATTTTGGAGGCAGAATTTTACTGTTTTCTTGGGTATTCTTCATGACCCCACTGCATATTATTATACTACTGCCACACTGCTCCCTCCTCTACCTATCCCTAGGATTTCCTCTTTAAGACTGAAACCTTCTTAGATTTCCTAGACAGATTAGCATCATCAACCTCCTTTCAGGGCATATGGCTATATTTTCTGGAAAGGGAACACACTATTTGGGACCCAACAAAGTGGACCTTGCTTCAGTCAACTGAACAACCAGGTTAGGACTCAACATCAGACACATTAATGTCACAAACCATGTGAAACACCAATTCTCCACTTTGATGGCACTTGATTTTTAATCTAACAATATCTATTACTTCTGGGGTCAAGGGACCTCAAATGCTTTATCCTCTCCCTCTTCACTAAGAAACCCCTCTGGGTTCTATAACTATACATGCAGATAAGTCTAGGTTTGGTCCTGGTGGATCCTGACTTTTAATGAGGGAAGTTAGGCATCTTTTCTCATTCCCTTTGGCTCATTAGGCCTCCACCTTGGTGCCTTGGGGACAATATACTTAAAGCTTAGGTTTTTGTTCATGTCTGGGGTCTCCTCAAAGAGGGAAGGATAAAGATACTAAATAGTCCTAATGAATCAGAAAGGGAACAGGTATTTATCTCCAAAATACAAAGGAAATGCTAACACAAAACATGAACAATTACACATTGTCTGAAAGAATTAAAACAAGGATTAAATAAATAAAGCAAAGAATTAAAACAAGATTCAGTGACCTAACTTATAAGTGTAATTATACTCTACTGAGAGATTGAAACTTCAACCTCATCAGAACATAAAAGTTAGCAGTATTATTGAATAGATAGTCTGCATTTACCTCAAGACTATCTTGCCTCTATATCTCCTGGTCAGCTAGGCCTGGGCTTGAGGTCCTCTTGGAATTCAAGGTTTTGATGGGTGTTGGTGGTGATCTACTATGAACAAACTTCCTCATAGTTATCTCCACCTAATGGACTCAGAACCTCTGGATCTCTTGAACTCACAAGGTCACCTCTTAGGCTGGAAACATCTCTACTGAGTCAGGCAGAGAAATGCAACTCAGAAGAAGCAAGCAGAAGTCCAGGCTCAACTTTGCCTAGCATGAGCCCTCATCCTTCAGATGCTACATGAGAATAGTTGCCTAGCTACAAGGATGGAGGAGAGCCAGCTTTCTCCTGTCTGCAAAGAAAATCCCAGAGTAATAGGAGATTACATGAGGGGCCAAAGGAAGAGAGTCAGGGGTGGAGTCATTCCCTTTTTAAAGACTCACTGAGTCTTTGGTTCAGTGGTTAATAAATGGATTTTGTAACTACCCTCAAGTCACTCAAGTGCTGAATCACACATGACCAGAAGGAAACATCTTACTCAAAGAAACCAAGCTCTGAATTAACACCCTTGGTTAGCCAGAAGCAAGAAGGACAGCTCTGTGTATATCCTATTCAATTCCATATACACTAAGAATATCTATAGATCTCAATACTTTTTTTAAAGTGTTCTTTAAAACCCAGACTGCTTCCTTTAAGAGATGTCAGACATTAACAGTTGTATGTTCCAGTATACCCAAAGACAGTCCATTCCCCAAGATGTCCCAAGTGTCTCCAGACTGTTGCATGCTATTGATTCACTTATAAACTTTCAGTGTTTCATAAGCTCCCAATCACAGAACCTCAAGGCTGATAGAAATCATAGATTATCTACTCCAACTTCTTTCTATATTTTAAATAGGAAGAAACTAAGGCCCAGAGAGCAGAAGGGGAAGGACAGATTCAGAAATGAAGATGATGAAACACGAAAGATACAAACTTTCAAGTTTCTTTATGAAGAACCACTATATGGCAAGCGTTTTTTCAAGCATTGAATATCTTGATCATGATGATGATGATGATAATGAAGAAGAAGATGATGATGGTCAGCATTTATATGGCACTTTAAGATTTTCAAAGCATTTTTACAAATATCATCTCATTTTATCCTCACAACAGTCCCGAGGCAGACAGGTAGATTGTGCAACTTGGCCAAAGTAGATGTTCAAAATTACCAAGGAACAGAAAGTCCAAATTTGAAAGATTTGGTTGCTTTGATTGTTTTGTTCTTTCCTCTTCTTCTTGTAGCTCCTTTCAGTTGCAGTATTTTTTTTAATTCTTCAGAGTAAGCGTGACATTGTGGAAAGAGCATTGGAGAGTCTTGAGAGTCAGGAGATAGATTTGGTGTTTGACTCTGTCATTAGCTCTCTTGGCCTCAGTTTCCTCTTCTGTAAAATGAAGCATTTGGACCAGATGACCTCTAGGCTCTGCCTCCAGCTCTGACCTTCTATGTTCTAGGATCCTCCCTCTAGTTCTGGCATTCTACAGCATAGCCTATGCTCTAAGGGGCCCCCTGGCCCTGGTAGTATGTTCCCTATTTTAAGGACCCTCTGAGTTCTGATACTCTGAGATTCCCAGGGCTGGAGGTGGAGCTGGGAATAGATTTCACACCTTGGATTCCCATGTCTTTACTACACATCATTCCAGTACCCTTAATGCCAGCCTCTCCTGTTGTTAAGGCTAACAAAGATCTTGGCTCCAGGGTTAATTCTAAAGAGTTCACTGCTTATTACAGCCTGTTTTGCCCACTCCCAGTGACTGTTTACTTAACTGGTTAATAATCACAGACCATGCAGAGGGCTGAAATGAAGGTCACCATGTGATGCTTGGGACAGAAAGAATTCTTCCAATTAGTTAGGAATCAGTGAACAGCAGAACCCAGAATGGGGAGGGGGGCGAGGGGGGGGCAGGCAGAGAAGAGCCAAAACAAGGGCTTGGAAGAGGTTACAGAACCAGTGCCCCAGCAACTAGCAGATCTTTGGGGAAAACAAAACCTTGCCCTGTCTAATGGGCCTGAAAACCTTGAGCAAACAAATTCAGAATCCAGACAGAAGGCAGAGCAAGGGCATGGCTGAGAGGGTCATTAAGCAGGCAGATTGGATCCAACAGGCACCCCTACAGGAAGAAAAGCAGTCTCTGAGTAAGCCCTTCTAGACACCTCTCATGACCCAAGAAGGAAGCAGTGTCTTCCAGTTCTAGGGAAGGGTTGCTGTCAGACACCACTCGTGAGATATGAGCCACAGGGCCCTGGACCCGGGAAACCAGACATTGGACAGGGGGCAAAGAACACAGGACATGGGACATGGGTCTGGGAAACAAAACACAGGATGTGGCTGAAGGAAGCAAAAGACAGGACAAAGGATATGATATCTATGTTAAATAAAGGTCACAGGATGTGGGACATTGGACATGAGCCACAGGGCATAGGACATGAGGCATTGTCTTATAGGATTCAAACCCTAAGCACAGGGCACAGGGCACAGGGTGTGAAACGGAATGAGGCAACATTCCTGTACAACTTGGCTGTCGTTTCATCCTCACCACCATGCACACAGTCTCTTTGTATGTTGTAGGACTCTGTGTTGCCCTCATCTGTCTCAGGCCAGTTTACCCCTAATTGCAATAACCCATAATGGAGCTCACAAGTGACCAGGAAGAGGCTAGTAAAGAGACAGAGCCCATGTCCACTCCCAGCTAAATACAGACATGGGCACTCTGTAAGATCTACCCTGATCAGAGCACAGCCATTGTTTAAGCAATCATTCTGGAGAGCCCCTGATCTTTACATATAATTATCAAAATCTCCAAAGAGCCAATACCATGGTAAACACTCCCCTTGCCCTAGAGCTTGGGGCCCACCACCTCCCAGAATATATCTGTGATGACATCTTCAGCCAAGCCTTAGAACAGTAATGGTCATTCCATACAAAAATCCACAGCCTGAATTTAAGATCCATCTGAATCTATCTGTCTGCACCTTTCTGAGCTATAGGTGGGAGGGAGAAAGGGAGAATAGAGCACACAGCCCAGAACCTCCAGGCATCCAGGGACTTTTGCAGGCTAGGCCAACTTAAGTTGGGACTCCCCAGTGGTCAAGCCCTGGCCTAGGCTGACTGTCCATCAAGTGGGGTTTAGTGAACCAACTCACTAACCAAAACTACCACCACCATTCCTGCCTCCCTCCCCCAAGTGACATTGTCTTTTTTGGTTAAGTCCTGACTGGAATGGTCCACTGCACATTTTTAATTGAATAAGAATTATTCTAGTAAGAGCACCAGCTCCAGTGTCGGGATGACCTGGGGATTGAATCCCAGGCTCGGACACTTAACACACCCACCCAGAAAAACCTGGCTGTGTAACCTTGAGCAAGTTACTTAACCCCAATTGCTTAGGGGCGGCCAGGTGACTCAGCAAGTAAGAGCACAGGCTCCAGTGTCGGGATGACCTGGGGATCAAATCTGAGCTCAGATACTTAGCACCACACCCAGAAATAACTTGCCGTGTAATCTTAAGCAAGTCACTTAACCCCAATTGCTTTAAAAATTAAAAAAAGAATTATTCTAGTCAGGACTTAATCAAAAAAGAGTATGTCATTTGGGGGAAGGAGGTGAGGATTGTAGGAGGTGAAGAAAGCTTGGATTCAAATCTACCCTCAGTCGTTTATTAGATATGGGACCCTGGGAAAGTCACTTAAACCTCTTTCCACCTCAGTTTTCACATCTATAAAGTGGAGATAACAATGGCTTTGGGTTCAAGGGTTGTTCTGAGAATCAAATGAGGTGACCTCTGTGAAGGGCTTTACAAAACTTAAAAGCTCTCTGTAAATGCTAGCTATTATTTTTATTATTACAAGTGTTCTCTGCACAGACAATAGGTCCAGTAGCCATTACTATACATGTCTACATGTGGACTATGTTATTATCTCTTTGAGTTCCCCCTCTTAGAGCTCTAAATCTGGTGACCTATTATGAAAGCTGCATTCTCAACTGGTTAGTAAGTATCAACTGAGTGTCTGCTATGTACCAGACACCATGCTAGGCACCAAGGATACAAGTCCAATGGATGTAACTGGACCCTTCTGAACACTTTTATAGAAAACTTCTCCTTGGAAGTGTGTGTGTGTGTGTGTGTGTGTGTGTGTGTGTGTGTGTGTGTGTGAGAGAGAGAGAGAGAGAGACAGAGAGACAGAGACAGAGACAGAGAGAGAGACAGAGAGAGAGACAGAGAGAGAGACAGAGACAGAGAGAGAGACAGAGACAGAGACAGAGAGAGACAGAGAGAGAGACAGAGAGAGACAGAGACAGAGAGAGAGACAGAGAGACAGAGACAGAAAGAGAGACAGAGAGAGACAGACAGACAGAGACAGAGAGAGAGACAGAGACAGAGACAGAAAGAGAGAGACAGAGAGAGACCAAGAGAAAGAGAGACAGAGACAGAGACAGACAGAGACAAGCAAAGACAAAGAGAAAGACAGACAGACAGACAGAAGGAGACAGAGAAAGAGAATATATTTGTGAGTGTGTGTAAATGCTTTTGGCCCTGAAGAAGAGGAAGGAAGGTTTCTTTTTGAAGCCCTCCCAAGGTCCCCATTTTACCTGGATCATCTTTACCATCTCTATCATACCTCTTCCTCTTCTTTCTCACAAATTGAAAGGAAACATGTCGGCAAGGAGGAAACCCAAGAGCAGTGCAAGGTTGGATGAAAATTCTGCTAAGAGCTTATGTGACTGTGCATTTGGAAGTTATTCCAGAGTCTAGAGCAAGCTGGGGGTGAGAGGGCAAGACCTTGTGAATTTGCAATAACCGGTCAGGCTCCAAGATCTAGTGGTATCATTAGAAAGCTGTACTTGCACCTTCAAATCCCACTGTCCTCCTCAGTGCCTCTTACTCTATCCCTCCCAAATTGATTTAAGGCTTCTTCCAAGGCCTTAAATAATTGACCATAAGTTGATGTTTCCTCACCCCAATTATTTCTGAGTTCACTTTTGCAGACTGCAGGACTACATACTCTCCTATGCTGCAGGTAGATGGGATCCTTGGGGATCATTTCCCTCAATTTTTCCTCTATTTTCAGGCAAGATGGTACCTCAACAAGACAGGCAAAGAGTTATCATATTTGTAAAGAGGTTCAGAGAAATATAGTCTATCATCAAACTGTTTTAGAGGTTAGTAATATTGTTGGGGCAATTAGATGGTACAGTGGATAGAGCACTGGACCTGGAGTTGGGAAGATCTGAGTTCAAATTCAATCTCAGACACTGTGTGATTCTGGGCAAGTCATTTAATATTTGGGAGGAAGGGATGATTGTTAAACATTTACTAGCACCCTCCTATTACATATACTTGAAATTTCTTCCCTATGATTCTTTGTTGTTGAATCAAGGACCAGCCTTTTTAAATCTCAACTCAATTGTCCCTTCCTCTAAAAATCCTTCCCTGATCGGCCCCTTCCAGAAATGACCTTCCAAATAAGACCTCACATAGTGCTTTATTTTGTACCTGTCTATTATATTTATGGTATGTAAATTTGCCTCAATTCTTTTTTTTCAATATAAACTATTTTTTTAATTTTAATTTTAGTTTTTGACATTCACTTCCATAAGCTTTTGAGATTTAAATTTTCCCCTTCCCTACCCTATCCCCTCTAAGACAGCATGCAATCTGATAAAGGCTCTACATATACATTCTTATTTTGTTATAAATTTATTGATTTATTTACTTTTAGTTTACAACACATGCAATGTGATATAGGTTCTAAAAATATCTTTGCATTAAACGTTAGTCAAGTTGAAAAGAAGGATTATAACCAATGGAATGAATGATGAGAAAGAAGGAACAAAATGAAACAAAAGAGAGAGAGAGCAAGTAGTTTGCTTCCATCCGCATTCAGACTCAATAATTCTTTCTCTGGATGTGGTCAGCTCTTTTGATCACGAGTCTTTCGGAGTTTTGCTATAACCTTGCATTGTTGAGAGGAGCCCAGACTATCAAAGTTAGTCATCACAGAAATGATGTTTCTGTAATTGTGTACAACATTCATCTGGTTGTGCTCCTCTCACTCAGGCTCAGTTTATATAAGTCTCTCCAGGTTATTATGAAGTGTGTCTGCTCCTCATTTCCTATAGCACAATAGTATTTCATCACATTAATATACCACAACTTGTTTAACCATTCCCCAATTGATGGGCATCCCCTTGATTTCCAATTCTTTACCACCACAAAAAGCTGCTATAAGTAGTTTTGTACCTACAGGTCTTCCTTCCACTTCTATAATCTCTTTGGTATTGCTGAGTCAAAGGATGTGTACATTTTCTTAGTCCTTTGGGAATAGTGCCAAATTGCTTTCCAGAATGGTTGGATCAGTTCACAACTTGTTAGTGTTCCAATTTTCCCACATCTCCAGTATTTATAATTTTCCTGTTTTGTCATGTTGGCCAGTCTGAGCAGTGAGATGTGGTACCTCAAAGTTATTTTGATTTGCATTTCTCTAATCAATAGTGATTTAGAGCATTTTTTCATATGATTTTAGCTGTCTTTAATTTCTTCCTGTAAAAACTGCCTGTTCATATCCTTCCACCATTTATCAATTGGGGAATAACTTGTATTCTTATATATTTGACTCAGTTCTCTGCATATTTTAGAAGTGAGGCCATTGGGGCAGCCAGGTGGCACAGTGAGTAAGAGCACCGGCCCCAGAGTCAGGAAACCTGTGATAGGTTCCGGCCTCAGATACTTAACACCCACACAAAATAACTGGCCATGTAACCTTGAGCAAGTTACTTAACCCCAATTGCTTAGGGGCAGCCAGGTTGCGCAGTGAGTAAGAGCGTCAGCCCTGGTGTCAGGAGACCCAGGATCAGTTCCAGCCTCAGATACTAGGCACCCACACAAAAATAACTAGCCATGTAAAAATTCTTTCCCAATTTCCTGCTTCCCTCCTAATCTTGGTTACTTTGGCATTGTCTGTACTTTTCAATTTAATGTAATCTAAATTATCCATTTTGCATTTCATAATGCTCTCTATAACTTGTTTGGTCATAAATGCTTCCCTTCTCCATAAATCTGACAGGCAAACTATTCCTTGCTCTCCCAGATTGCTTTCAGTAGCAGCCTTTATACCTAGATCATGAACCTATTTAGACTTGATTTTGGTATATGGTTTAAGATAATGATCTATGCCCAGTTTCTACCATACTATTTCCCAGTTTTCCCAGCAGTTTTTGTCAAATATTAGGTTCTTATCCTGGAAGCTGGAGGCTTTGGATTTATCACACAGTAGATTACTATAGTCATTGACTACTGTGGCTTGTGTACCTAATCTATTCTGCTGATCCACTACTCTATTCCTCAGTCAATACCAAGTAGTTTTGATGACTGCTGCTTTATAATGCAGATTAAAATCTGCTATGGTTAGGCCATCTTCTTTTCATTAATGCTCTTGATATTCTGGAACTTTTGTTCTTCCAGATGAATTTTGTTATATTTTTTCAAGTTCTATAAAATAATTGTTTGGTAGTTTGATTGATATGGCACTAATTAGGTAAATCAATTTAGGTAAAATTGTCATTTTTATTATCTAACTTGACCTAACCATGAGCAATTGATGTTTTTCCAATTATTTAGATCTGACTTTATTTGTGTGAAAAGTGTTTTGTAATTGTGTTCATATAGTTTCTGGGTTTGTTTTGGCAGGTAGAATGCCAAATATTTTATAATGTCTACAGTAACTTTAAATGAAATTTCTCTTTCTATTGCTTGCTGTTGGGCTTCATTAGAAATACATAGGAATGCCAAGGATTTATGTGGGTTTATTTTATATCCTGCCACTTTGATAAATTTATTTATTATCTCAAGTAGTTTTTTACTTGATTCTCTAGGATTCTCTAACTATATCATCATATCATCTGCAAAGAATGATAGCTTAGTCTCTTCTTTCCCTAATCTAATTCCCTCAATTTCTTTATCTTATCTTATCGCTACAGCTAACATTTCTAGTACCAAACTGAATAACAGGAGTGATAGTGGACATCCTTGTTTCACTCCTGATCCTAGTGGAAATGCTTCTAGCTTATACCCATTACATATAATACTTGCCGATGGCTTTAGATAGATGCTACTTATTATTTTAAGGAAGACTCCATTTATTACTATGCTTTCTAGTGTATGTTGGATTTTGTCAAAAGATTTTTCTGCATTTATTGAGATAATCATATGATTTCTTCTAGTTTTGTTGTTCATACAATCAATTATACTGATAGTTTTCCCAATATTGAACCATCCTTGCATTCCTGGAATAAAACCCACCTGATCAAACTGTATTATTCTCATGATAAGTTGCTGTAATCTTTTTGCTAATATTTTTATTTAAAATTTTTGCATCTACATTCATGAGGGAAATTGTTCAATAATTTTCTTTCTCTGTTTTGTCTCTTCCCAAATTAGGTATCAGTACCATATTTGTATCATGAAAAGAATTTGGTAGGACTCCTTCCTCACCAGTTTTCCCAAATAGTATATAATGTGTTGGAATTAATTGTTCTTTAAATGTTTGATCGAATTTGCTTGTAAATCCATCTGGAAGTAAAGGTTTTTTCCTATGGAGTTCATTGATAGCTTGTTCAATTTCTTTTTCTGAGATGGGGTTATTTAAGTATTTTACTTTATCTTCAGTTAATCTGGGCAATTTGTGTTTTTGTAAATATTCATCCATTTCACTGATATTATCAAATTTAAGAGCATACAATTGGGTAAAATAATTCCTAATTATTATTTTAATTTCCTCTTCATTGAATGTAAACTCACCCTTTTCATTTTTGATACCAGTAATTTGGCTTTCTTCTTTTTTTTTTTAATCAAATTGACTAATGGATTATCAGTTTTATTGGTTTTTTTTGCCTTTTTTGGAGGGCAATTGAGGGTAAGTGACTTGCTCAAGGTGACATGGCTGGTTTGTGTGTGTGTGTGTGTTTGTATTAAGTGTCTGAGGCCAGATTTGAACTCAGGTCCTCCTGACTCCAGGGCCAGTACTCTTATTGTTTTTTTTTTAATAAAAATCAATTAGTGTCATTTATTAGATAAATAGTTTTCTTAATTTCAATTTTATTAATCTCTCCTTTGGTTTTCATTATTTCTAATTTAGTGTTTAATTAGGGATTTTCAATTTGCTCTTTTTCTAATGTTTTTAGTTGCATGTCCAATTCATTGACTTATTTTTTTCTCTATTTTACTCATGTAAGCATTCAGAGATATAAAATTTCCCCTAAGAACAGCTTCTGCTGACACATTTAGTATGTTGTCTCATAATTTTCAGTCTCTTGAATTAAGTTACTTGTTTCTATGATTTTTTGTTTGACCCAATCATTCTTTAGGATTAGATTACTTAGTTTTCAATTAGTTTTTAGTCAATCTTTCCATGGACATTTATTATATATAATAGGCTTTGCCTCATGATTTGAAAAGGATGCATTTAAAATTTCTGCCATTTTGCACTGAATTGTGAGTACATGGTCAATTTTTGTGTATGTACTATTTACCACTGAGAAGAAGGCATATTCCTTTTTATATCCATTCAGTTTTATCCAGAGGTCCATCATTTTTACATTCTCTAAAATTCTATTAACTTCCTTAACTTCTTTCTTGTTTATTTTGAAGTTAGATTTATCAAGTTCAGACAGGGGGATGTTGAGGTCGCCCACTAGTATAGTTTTGCTATCTCTTTCTTCCTCTAACTCCCTTAACTTCTCCTTTAAGAATTTGGATGTTATGCCACTTGGTGCATACATTTATTAATGATATTGCTTCATTGTCAGTGGTACCTTTTAGCAGGATAGTTTTCTTCCTTATCTTTTTTAATTAGATCTATTTTTGTGTTTCCTTTGATTAGGTTAGGATGGCTACCCCTCCTTTTTTTTTAACTTTAGCTGAAGAATAATATATTCTACTCCAGCCTTTTACCTTTACACTGTGTATATCCCCCTGTTTCAAATGTGTTTCTTTGAAACATCATATTGTAGGATAATGTTTTTTTTTAATCCATTCTGCTATCTGCTTCTGTTTTATGGGAGAGTTCATCCCATTCACATTCACACTTATGATTACTCTCTGTGTCTTTCTCTCCATCCTATTTCTTCCCCTGTTTATGCTTTTATTTCTCCCTTTTCCCTTCCCCTCCTTAAGAGTTTTCTTTTTGACCACTGCCTCCCTCAATATTCCCTCCCTGTTAGCCCCCCTCCCTTTTCCTCCCCTTTTTCCTTACTACAGCTTCCCTGTCTTCTAACAAACCCCCTTTTCTTTCACCTTACCCCTCCTATTGCCTGCAGGACATGTTAGATTTTTATACTTAAGAAAGTATGTTGTTCCCTCCTTGAACTAAATTTGATGAGAGTAAATCTCAAACAATGTTCCTCTCTCTCCTTTCTTTCCCTCTACTATAACAAGTTTTTGCATCTCTTCACATTAGATTCCTATACTTTACTGACAATGTTATTCCCTCCTTGAACCAAAACCAATGAGAGTAAAGTTCATAAAGTGTTCAGCTCCTTCCCTTCTTTCCCTCTAATATGTTTTTATGCCTCTTCATATGGCATAATTTACCATTTTCTGCCTCCTCTTTTTACTCTTCTCCCATTACAATCCCTTTGGACCCCTAAATAAGGGTTTATAGCATGACATTAGTTAATTTGTATCCAAACCCTCTATCTATGTATATCCCTATTAAATGTTGTGATAATTATGCAATTCTTAATTTGATAGGTATCATCCTCCCATATAAGGATGTAAACATTACAAGTTCTGTGTGTATGTATGTGTGTGTGTGTGTTTTCCACGTTTACCTTTTTTATGTATCTCTTGAGTCTTGTATTTTGACATCAAATTTTCCATTGAGCTCTGGTCTTTTCATAAGGAAGTTCTGGAAGTCCCTTATTTTTTTGAATGACCCTCTCTTTGCCTGAAGGATTATGCTCAATTTTGCTGGATAGTTGATCCTTGCTTTTTATTCCAAGCTTTTTTGTCTCATGAATTATCATATTCCAATTCTTCTGATCTTTTAATGTAGAAACTTCTAGGTCCTGTGTGATCCTGACTGTAGTTCCACAATATTTGAATTGTTTCTTTCTGGTTGCTTGCAGTGTTTTCTCTCTGACTTGATACTTCTAGAATTTGGCTACAATATTCCTTGGTGTTTTGAATTTGGGATCTCTTTCAGGAGGTGTGCAATGAATTCTTTTGATATCTATTTTACCCTCTGGTTCTAGAAACTTGGGGCAATTTTCCTTGATGATTTCTTGGAAGATGTTGTCCAGGTTTTTTTTTTTTCATCATGGCTTTCTGGTAGATCTAGAATTCATAGATTATCTCTCCTGGATCTGTTTTCTAGGTCTGTTGTTTTTCCAGTATTTTACATTTTCTTCTATTTTTTCATTCTTTAGATTTTGTTTCATTCTTGATGTCTCATAGAGTCATTAGCTTCAATTTGTCGAATTCTAATTTTTAGTGAATTGTTTTCCTCAATTAGTTTTTAACCTCCCTTTCCATTTGTTCAGTTTTTACTTTTAAGGAGTTATTTTCTCCAGTCAGATTTTGAATCTCCTTTACCATTGACAAATTTTACTTTTTATGGAGTTGTTTTCTTCAGTGAACTTTTTTTCCATTTTGCCAATTATATTTTTAAAATAATTGGTCAGTTTATCTCTTACCTCTCTGATTTGGCTTTTAAATTCTTTTTGAGCACTTCCAAGAGTGCTTTTTGGATTTGAAACCAGTTCATATTCCCTTTTGAGGTTTCATATGTGGTTATTGGGTTAATACTGTCCTCTCCTTCATTTGGTTCTTCTCAATCAGTATAATAAGATTCAATAATTTTTTTTTGTTTTTCCAATTTGCTTTGTGCCAATTGTGATTGACTATTTCCTGACTTTTAAAATGGAACTCTGCTTCTGGGGTACAGGGGGCTCTGATCCACCCTTCTTATGCTGGGAGTTAGGGACATGGTTAATGGCTTTGTGTGCTGTGACCTCTGGTTGTGACTGGTGAGTGCCAGTCAAAGCTGGTGGTCAGAATTGTCTGCATTTCCCCTGTGGTTACACTGAAGCTCACAGTGTGAGGTGTGGGGGAAGGGTTGTCTGGCCACTTTAGGATTATGCCTCTTTGTCCCTGGGTTAGAGATCAGGCAGGCTCAGCTGCTGGTGACCAGGGCCATGCTGGTGTCTGCAGATTCCCCTGGTTGTGTAAAGGCACACCTGGAGTTCTGGTGTTAGTGCTTGTTGGTTCCACCCCCCTGGAATTCACACTCTCTCACTGGTCAATTAAGATGCAGCTTGTTTGGATGTCTCCCATTATGCACTTTAGCCTCAGTAAAACCACAGTCACAACCTTCCTGTAGAACTCCCAAGCTTCCAGTTGGTTCCACTATTTTTTGATTTTACACTGGGGCAATATTCTCTGAATTCTCAGGGTCAAAGTGGGGGATGAGAGCAACAAAGACTTACTCTGCTGTCTTGGCTCCCAGAAGTTCAGATACGTAATTTTTAAACTTCCAAGCTGTGGGCTGATAAACCCAGGAGTAGCTGCTGCTGTTGTGGCAGTCCCCGTGCTTGTCTCTTACCCAGCTCTAACAGACCCCCATCCAGTGTTGAGAGGTTTGGTAATTGCCCCTTTGGTCAGTAAATCAGTTCTCCCAGGTTTGCTCTGGTTCTGCTACAGTCAAGTCTGTGCTGGTGCAGCCCATGCACTCCATATGCATTCTGACAATGGAGAAACAATGAAGTTTTGTGAGTAGGAGAGTGATGTCATCATTCCCATATGGTAAGAAGCTAAACAAGGTAGCCTGTTCAGGATGTACTCTCAGGGGATAAACTTAAGAGGAGGTCATTGTAATGGTCCATGCAAGAGGTGATAAGGTACATAGAAGAGGTAAGAAGAAAATGGAAGTATTATAAATGCTATATCTCTCACTCAGGGTAAAGCAGGGAAATGAAGTAATTAAAAAAAACATAAAACATCATTCATTTGTTCTATAAACAATCATTAAGTGCCTACAATGTATAGAGCCCTGCACTAAAGACTGGAAGAGTCACCATTTATCTAAGAAATGAAGTTAGTAAGTCTAGTAGGATGTCAATTCAGATATACAGGTCACTACAATATATTATTACTTGATAGTTCCCTCATAGAGGAACAAACAAAATACAGTACTATTGGAAGAAGAAGGTAATTTCTGAAGGAGGTAGGGAGTCATGGAGGACCTGGGGGAGGTAGCATTTGAGTCGTGTGGTTTTTAATGGGGTGGTAAAGAGAAGGGAATTCTGTACATAGAGAATAAAAAGGACCAATGCCTGAATGTGGGACAAGGCACAAATCATGGCAAATTTGATTAGTTTATCAGGGGAGAGTTAACCACAACTATAATCAAGGAGCTACCACTCAAATTTTCAAGATTTTAGGGAAATACTGGTGGGAAGGTCATGGATAGAAATCCAGCAGGGGTGTACATAAGTAGGGATTCCCATGTGCTTTAACTCACAACTCTGGATGACAAGTTTGTGATGTTCTTAGTCTTAGGGTATGGGATACAATGTGAGAAAAGGACTGGACATGGAACCCGGCAAGAAATGTTCAGTTTTGTCATTGCCATCTTGGCAGCCCCAATTTTGAGTACTTTACAGGTTCTAATGCACTTTCTTCCCCATAGATCTGTAATGAAGGTAGCAAACTAAATTGTTCTCAAGCATGAGTTCATTTTCTCACAGGGAGCTATTCCTTATTACTCCATTCCAAAAGACAATGGAGGACACACAACCAAATGCCCATTTTTTCAAGCATGTTAGGGTTCAATCTTCTTTCAAACCCATTCAGACCAGGAGCAACATTCCTAGCAGGGCTCCCCTTTCTGTGGAAAAGGTTTGAGATAACTATGCATATCAAAGGGAATTTAGGCTCAGGTCACTGGAGTTTTTTTTTTTTCAGCTTGTATTTGTATATTTGATGCGCAACCTAATTAGACCAGAGCATCTTTAATTAAGTGTGTCAGCCCCAGTGGAAGGCACTGAGTTCAGTACTAATAAAGCTGATAAAGGCTTTTGCTCAGACTTGGTGTAGTTAATGCCTCATCCATGTTAAGCCAATATGTAACATATGGGCAGTTCCCCCACCATGGATTTATCATTTGGGTGTTGCTTTCTGTGAATTAATGCAATCAAACTCCTGCCAGTGTTAATTATTTTTTCTCCAAGAAGCAAATCCCAGAATTTAGCAATAACCAGCTGTTCTTTCATGCTGATGGTGTGGCAAAACAATCGGAGCGTGTGGTCACCCTGGGCAGATGGGGACAGGCTCAGGGGTGTCTGTCTAGAGTTTACAAGGGCCCTTGCTGGTTCAAGTTAAAAAAAATGTCCTAAGTGGCTTGCAAATTTGCTTTGCCCACAGTTCTTTTCTCAACAGCAGAACCCTTGTAATGCAGGAAGAATGCTCAGATAATAAATAATAGCTCACATTTCTATGGGGCATTCTGGTTACTAAAGCATCTTTAACATAACAGCCCCATCAGGAAGGTAGCATAAATATTAATGATACCATTATACAGGTGAGGGAACTGAGTCTTAGAAAAGGGAGGTGACTTTCCCAAGGTCCCACAGAGAATAAGTGATAGAAGCAGAACACAATTTCAGTTCTTCAGAGTATAAGTCCAATAATCTTTTTACTACACAACATTACCTCAGACTATTAAGTCAGCCATCATATATTTTGGTTGTTCTAACTTGATGTTGACATATATAGATATAGATATATAGATATAGATGCACATATATAGATACATGCATAAATATACATTATGTATACACATACATATATGTATATATATACTTATACATGCATGTACATGTACATGTGTGTGTGTATTCTTTACTTTATAGTTTTGTTCCCAGCACATGTAGATAAGGTAGATTATGAGTTCTGGGATAGCCAATATTTTTTTAACTACTGATCAATTGGGAGATCTGATCCCTTCTAAAGAGGTTCTTTTTTGTTTTGTTTTGTTTTTTTCTGTTTTGTTTTGTTTATTGAGAGATTAGTCAGTGGGTACACTGGAAGTCACCTCAGACTATCCTATCTCACCAACTAATTCATTATTTGAGCCCTGTATTGTAAGTTTATGGATAGACTATAGTTCCTATGGACAAAACTGCTTGTGACAAGTTGATGAAACAGTAGCCAAAAGGAAGGAGCTGAACTTATTTAGAAACAACTGCAGAGAAATCTTTTTTGTACCAAACTAGATTCTAGCTATACCTAGTCCTAAAGGTTACTACCTCCATACATTCCCACAATTCTATCTCCATTTCTGGAATTCAAGCTTGCTTCTTCACAGCCTCTTGAAATAGTTCTCCTATTTCAACTTAGTTAGTCATCCCTCCCTTCATGAAGCCTTCCATGATTCCCTTCCCTGCTAAAAAAAAAAGTTCTTTCTCCTCTCAACTTTTTTCTAGAACAATTTATGGACCTTTCCTCCTTGTCTTATCACTCTATTTTATTGATTTCTTATAGACTAGAAATGCATTGCTGGAAGAAACTATTTCCTTTATCACCTTCTTTTCTACACATGCTTAATAAATGTTTGAATACTTAAATAGATACTTAATAAATGTTTGAATGAAAAAGAAAAACAAAACAAAATTCTTTAAAAATTGTTGGTCTGTTTGAAGAAACTAGATAACGTTGATAACTATTCAGGGTATTACAAAAGTCTTATTGCAGTTTTAAGCTTATTCAATTTGAGATTTTGGGGACCACCTGTATTTGTTAAATCCAAGTTGTCTCTATTTTCCTCTCACTAGGTGGATTTTACATTCACACACTTTGACCATGAATAATTCCCTTCTTTGACAATCTTTCTCCAATCCATGAACTTACTCAGAGGAAAAAAGCTACCTCAGTGTAAGGAGAATCTTTTGGACAATTAAGAGCTAGCTAAAGACGTAATGGCAGGCAATGAATTCCCTGTCATTAAAAGTGTCAGCATAAATTGAATGATAACACTCTGGTGATCACAAAATTATAGACTGTTAGAGATGGAGGTGAGTTCATAGGTCATCTTGTCTAATCTACCTTTGAAAAAGGAATTACCACTATTATACACCAGATTATTGGCCATCCATCTGAAGACCTCCAATAAAGAGTATCCAAATTCCTCCTGAAGTAACTCATTTCTTCATTGGATAGTTCTCAACATTTGAAGGTTTTTTCTCAGGCCAAGCCTAAATATGCCTCTAACAATTTCTCCCAGTTGTTCCTGTCTAATCTCTGGGGCAAACTAGGGTAATCCTCCTTGATTTTACATATCACACCCCTTTGACCAATTAAACACGGTTATTGTGTACTAACCTTAATCTTCTCTTTTCTAGGAACATCTCTATTTCTTTCAACCCATCACCACATAACATGGACACCAAGTCTATCACCCTCCTGCTTGCCCTTCCCAGAGTTAATAAATGTCTTTCCTAACCTGATGGCACTCACTCATAACTGAACCTGGATATACACTGATCAGAGAGGGCAGTGTTTATTCTTAGAAACTGCACCTCCCTTTATGAATCCCAAGATCACGTTCATTTTTTGGGCTGCCATATTAGAGCCAACAAGAGGCAGTTTACTGTCTGCTAAGCCCCTCACCCCTAGACTCTTCTCAGACAAATTGCTATCTAGCTTTGCATCCCAGTCCTTCAACAAAAACTTCACACTTATCCTCTTTAATTTTTTTTTTGCTTTTTTGGAGGGGGGAAAGCAAGGCAATTGGGGTTAGGTGACTTGCCCAAGGTCACACAATTAGTAAGCGTTAAGTATCTGAGACTGGATTTGAACTCAGGTCCTCCTGATTCTAGTGAAGGTGCTCTATTCACTGTACCACCTAGTTGCCCCCACTCTTATCCTGATTAAATGTCATCTTATTAGTTTCAGTCCAGTGCTTTGGTTTGCCTAGATTTTTTGGGACCCTGACTCTATTATTCAGTATGTTAGCGAGGCCTCCCTGCTTTGTCAACTACACATCAGTCAGTCAGTCAGTCAGTCAGTTAACAAGCATTTATTATTGCCAGACACTGTGCTATAATCTGTAAATTTGCAAATCTATAAATTCAATAAGCATGCCATCTAGGATTTTATCTAAGTCAGTGATAAAAATGATAAGGAGGACAGGGCTAGATACAGAAGGGATTCCTTCTTGGGTATAGATTTCATTGACTGGGCTCTATGATCTATACCAACTCTGAGAGTACAAACAAATTTGTTATTGACTATTTGATAGCACTGTTGTATCTCTATTACAGAAAAAGGAACAAATAAAAACCTAACCCATTACTGGAAGGACTGGATAATTCTTTTTTCCACCAATTTATTATTTATTTTTAATTTTCAACATTCGCTTCCATAAGCTTTATATTTTCTTTCCCTGCCTCCCCAAGACAGTTTCCAATCTGATATGGGCTCTACACATACATTCCTATTAAACACATTTTCATATTAGTCATGTTGCACTGAAGAATTATAATGAATGGGAAAAACCATGATAAAGGAAAAAAAAAGAAAGAAAAGTGCCTCGTTCTGTATTCTGATTCCATAGTTTTTTCTCTGTATGTGACTGGTGTTTTCCATCATGCATGAAGGACTGGATACTTCAAGCTATCTAAATAACCCATTAATGGCTGACTAGAGAAAGTTAGGTAGTAAAGTAGAGAGAGATCAGGGCCTAAAGTCAGGAAGAACTGGGTTAAATCAAGCCTCAGATATTTACTAGCTGTATGACCCTGAGGAAGTCACTTAACCTCTATCTGACTCAGTTTCCTCAACTGCAAAATGGGGATAATAATAGCACTCTTCTCTCAGGGTTGTAGTGAGGACCAAGTGAGATAGTATTTTAAAGTGTTCATGGGGATGGGGGGGAGTCAAGATGGCAGAGTAGAAGCAGGACTTCCCTGCTGCTCCGGCTTCCACCTTCCCCAATCCATGTAAAAAGGGGACTCTAAACAAACTTTGGAGGTGCAGAACCCACAAAATGACACAGAGAATCTAACCTCCCACTGAGGACAGCCCAGTAGGCTGGCAGGAGTTGGCCAGCACAGCGCTCTGGGAGCTGAGCCGAGCCCCACACTGAGGCTTTAGCCCCAGGGTGGGCCTGACCAGCCCCCGGCCAGGGACTCCAGATCAGCAGCAGCTGTGGCCATTTCCAGATTTATCAACACATAGATGCAAAGGACAAAGTGAGAGCTCAGTGCAGTCTGGACTTTGGGACACAGTAAGTGGGATTGCATGGCTTTTGCCCCTAGGGCAAGAAGCCTCTGAGATGCTGGCACAGCCAGCCAGCCACTTGGCAGCTTCAGCTCCTGGACTGAAGAGTGTAGGGAGACCAAGCACCAGTCTGAACGGTAATCGCTCTTGCTTTAACCTTCTTGGATTTGGATTGCAGTCTAGGGCAGAGGTCCTGGGGTGTGTATCCAGCTTGCCAGAGTGTGTGGAGGCCTCAGAGAGGGCACCCATCTAATACCTCTGGCAGCTGAGAAAACCCCAGCATTTGGGACAAAAGTTCCCCTGTCTAGTGGCAGAGTCCTACTGTGGCAAAAAGCCCAGGGGTCAAGTGACTGAGGGGAGACATGACCAGGCAAAGGAAACAAAGCAGACAGAAGATTCCAACATTACACTCCTATTTGGGGGACAAAAAGGGGCAAAGCATGGAACAGGAGAAAGACAGTGAAGTCAGAATTCCTACACCAAAAGCTTCAAAGGAAAATACGAGCTGGTTACAGGCCATAGAGGACCTTAAGAAGGAGATAAGAGAAGTGGAGGAAAAATTGGGAAAAGAAATGAGAACAATGCAAGAAAATTACAAAATGAAAGTCAACAGCCTGACTGAGGAAAACATCACCTTAAAAAATAGACTAACTCAAATGGCAAAAGAGGCTCAAAAAGGCAACGAGGAGAAGAATGCCTTAAAAAGCCAAATTTTCCAGATGGAAAAAGAATCTCAAAAGCTCACTGAGGAGAATCATTGCTTCAGAATTAGATTGGACCAAATGGAAGCTAATGACTTTATGAGAAATCAAGATGCTGTTAAACAGATGCAAACAAATGAAAGAATAGAAGGCACTGTGAAATATCTCATGGGAAAAAAAAAACCACTGACCTGGAAAGTAGAACCAGGAGACATAATTTAAAAATTATTGGACTACCTGAAAGCCATGATCAAAGTAAGAATCTAGAAAGCATCCTCCAGGAAGTTCTCAAAGAAAACTGCCCTGATGTTTTAGAACCAGAGGGCAAAATAGAGGTTGAAAGAATCCACCGATCACCTCCTGAAAAAGATCCCAAAAAGAAAACTCCTAGGAATATTATAGCCAGGTTCCAGGATTCCCAGATTAAGGAGACAATATTACAAGCAGCCAGGAAGAAACAATTTGAATATTGTGGAAACACAGTCAGGATAACCCAGGATCTGGCAGCTTCTACACTGAGGGATTGAAGGGCTTGGAATATGATATTCCAGAGGGCAAAGGAGCTGGGATTAAAACCAAGATACAAGAAGCAAGAGAAGCATGAGAAGGTAAACAGGGAAAAGAAATCACAAGGAACTTATCAAAGTTGAACTATTAACATTGCTACATGGAAAAACAATAATTGTAACTTATGAAACTTTTCTCAGTAGTTGAAGGGAATAGAAATGTATATATATATATATATATATGTGTGTGTGTGTGTGTGTGTGTGTGTATGAGGGTATATGTTATATGAACACATGTGAATGTGTGTATATATGTTTACAGGTGTACATAGATAGAGGGCACAGGACCAATTTAATAGGAAGGGATGATACTTACAAATTGAAATTAAGAGGTGAGAGAGGAATATAATGAGAGGACATGGGGAGAGACAGAATGGGGTAAACTATCTCATATAGAAGAGGCAAGGGAAAATGGCTACAATGGAGGGGAAGAATAGGAAGCAAAAGGGAATGGGTCACCCATATTCCCATTGAATTTGGCTTGAGGACAGAAAGCAATAAACAATAAATAGGGTATCTCACCCTCCAGGAGAGTAGGGGGGAAGGGGATGAGAGGGGGGATGATGGAAGGCAGGGCAGGCTGGGGGGGGGGGGGTAGGTAGGACAACCTTTTTAAAAAGGACGGGATCAAAGTAGAGAATAGAACAAGTGGGAGGTGGGAATAGGAGGAAGGGAAATATATTCAGTCTTTTACAATATATCTACTATGTTATTGTTTTGCATTAGCCACACATGTACAACCTGTACTGAACTGCTTATCTTCCCAGTAAGGGTTGGTGATAAGGGAGGAAGGGAATGAATCTGGAATTCAAAGTTTTAAAATCATATATTCAAATACATACATATATATATATATATATATATACAAGCATACTATTATTTTTTTAAGCAATCAGGATTAAGTAACTTGCTCAAGGTTACACAGCCAGGTGTTTCTGGGTGGGTGCTAAGTGTCTGAGCCCAGATTGCATCATCAGGTCATCCCGACACTAGGGCCAGTGCTCTTACTCACTGTGCTACCTGGCCATCCCTTTGTATACTATTATTAATATTATTTTGCATGTAATTGGGAAATAAGGCACTGAGGCATAGAGATCCACTGGAAAAGTAGAAAGGGATATGGGAGAGAGGAGAGTGGAGGAGAGGATATCCTGTGGGACTGCTATTTTGGGGCGGTTGGTAGGGGGAAAATGAGGAGAAAATTTGTAACTCAAAATCTGGCAGAAATGAATGATGTAAATCAGAAATTAATAAAACATTTGAAAAATTAAATAAAGTGTTTATCACAGTGCCTGGAAGACAATAGGTGCTTAATAAATACTTTTTCCATCCATCCATCCATCTTTCTATTTGAATGGATACATGGGTAAATCATCCCCTGGGATACAGAAAGACACCCTTCATAAAGCAAAGTAAATACAGTGATCCTTAGGGAAGTTATTAGGGTCAACTAGTATGACTTGTGTCCTGTGTTTTTCATTTCCCTGAGGACCAGTAGCATCATAGATGGCATCTTGCCTTGTATATGAATTGGATTTAAGTGAGGCAGAGTCATGCAAAATCGACAGCCTCACTTTCACTTCTTGAGTAATCAAAATCCAGGGGCAGAACAAAAGTCAGGATGATGACTAACTGACCCAGGATGCAGTGGATGACTTTTTCATCTTCAAAGTCTGACCAGTCTCTAAGTGCCTACTTCATCTGCCTTCGTGGCCATTGGAACAAATTGTTCTCATGCACCCATTCTGCTAAGAAAAGTGACCTGTGACAGTTTAGGACCAGCCTTGGAAAATGATGAAGTTTGTGTGCAGGTATCTTCCTCCCCTCTCCACGCCTGAGAAGTTGACCAAGGACATAAACACTTGTTTTACAGGCTTATGTGAACAGATCCAGTTTGCTACAAAAATCAAATGGAATGAAACCAATTGATTATTCTCTCTTGTCAATCATTCATCTTACCTAATTGTCTTTTTACTTCAGAAGCAATACAGAGTTATAGATGACAGAGTTAGTACCTCCAAGGGAGAAGGAAAGACCTCTCCCTTAGTAAATACTATGACTGCAGGTTGACTAGAAACAAACCCAGGAGAGACTTTAAGAGGGGATGTTGTTCCATTCTTCCTTGTGTTACAACTAAAGGCTGGAAATAATGTAAGGGTGGAGGGAGATCACTGGATTCAGAAGGTCATCAAGGTTATGCTTCCTTCAGGTTATACTCAAAACTTAATTATCTAAAGTCTTCAGACCTGTCAGATAATTTATAACAATAATAACACAAACATAATAATAGTATTGATGCAGTGTTTTAAGGTATAGAAACCTCTGGGCATCCTTTATCTCATTTTATGCTCATAATATCCCTAGGAGGCCACTATTACAGGTATGACTATTTTACAGAAGAAGCAAGTGGTGCACATTAAGGTTAAATTACTCACTCACTCTTCTATAAATAGTAAGTGCTGGAGGTAGAATTCAAACTCAGATCTCTCCTGATGTCAAAATCAGGGATCTATTTCTGAACTGACAGACAGCACAAGTATCAATGTTCGGTTTTGTTTTTTTCCTAATGCTAAGGCAATTAGTACAGAGCTATCAGGATGGAATGAACATTGACTGAATTTTCAATTTTTCATTCGGGTATCGCCAATAGAACTCCTTTCCTAATTCCAAAAATGTATGGAAGCAAACGGAAGAAAGGTGAGCAAATGCTAGGACAAGAACTGATTGAGGCAAATAATTCACAATGAATTTGTTCCTAAAGAAAAGTCAAATTAGGAAGGAAGGAAAGAAGGAAGGAAGGAAGGAAAGAAGGAAGGAAGGGAGGAAGGAAGGAAGGAAGGAAGGAAGGAAGGAAGGAAGGAAGGAAGGAAGGAAGGAAGGAAGGAAGGAATGGAAGGAGGAAGGGAAAGAGGAAGAGAGGGAGGGAGGGAGGGAGGGAGGAATGGAGAAGTGAGGGAGGGAGGGAAGGAGAAAGGAAGGATAGGAAGAAAGGAGAGAAGGAAAGGAAGAAAGAAAGAAAAGAGAGAAGGGAAAGGAGGAGGGAATGAAAGAAGAGAGGAAGGAGGGAGGGAAAAGAAGGAAAAAGAAGGAAAGGAAGGAGGGAGAGAAGAATGAAAAAAGAGAAAGATGGAGGGATGGAGGAAGGGAGAAAGGAAGGAAAGGAGTGAAGGGAGGAAGGAAAGGAGAAAGTAAGAGGGAGGAAGAAAGAGTAGCACCATTCATTGAAACATTTTTTACAAAACCAAATTTGATATTTCTCTATAAAATCAATCTGTATCAAAATACCTTCCCTAACACCATGATGCCAGGCCACATTCCTATTATGCTAGGCCATTGCAGAGACCTTAGAGACAGATGCTACATACCTCTTACCTGGGAAAAAGTACAGAAGGTTCCAGTTGCCCCCCAAAGGCCTCATTACCCTCTGGAGCAATTTATCCCTGGAATCCATTGAAGAGGGTTGGAAATGCCAAGGCAATTTTTCATGTAAATCACCTATCATTTGACCAGGAAAAAAATACTGGAATAAATGAACAAAATTTCTTCATGTTCAGAGCATTCATTTGGTACTAACTGTACTCTGTTTTCAACTTACTCCTTCTATTTATCATATTTTAATGCCCTTCCTTCCTTTTGCAGTTTTTAAGGATTATTTTTAAAGGCAGCACAGTAACAGCTATCACATTTTTGTCTCAATACATCTTTATATTCATAAAATTATTGAAGATCCTCAAAAGAGCTTTTGCTTATCTGGATTATATCTATTGATATTAAATATTTAACATAGAAAACACCTGATATATTTCTTAAATATTTATTAATTCTCTGGGATATAACTTTTGGTATTTAACATATTAGAAAAAATCAATACATTTTAAAAATATGTATTAATTCTCTGGGTTATGTCTATTAATATTTAAAATAGAAAAAAAATTAAAATATTTATAAATTCATTTAAAAGTTGCATGCTAATATAAATAACATATTTTTCATGATAAATAACTTTACTTCTCAAAACAAAAAAATGTTGAGAAGAACAGCATGGTTATACATATTTTTGCAAATCTCTTTCGTGTCTGGCTTAATAAAAGACAGCTGGATTTCTCATATCTGCTTCTACATTCAATCTGTGGTGATATGTTGTTTGGGGTAAAGTATATAAAGAAAATCCAGTCTCACACAGATATGTAGTTGAAAAAGGGAACAATAATAGGCAAATAATGTCACTATTAAGAAAATAGTTTTGACTTCATGGACCCCATTAAAAGGGTCTCTTTGAAACTCACTTTAGCATTACTGGCATAGTCAATCATGAAGAGTCAACCTTGGAGTCAGAAAGTCATGGGTTCAAGGTTGCTTTGGACACATACCATGTATGTTGTTCTGTATACATGTCACTTAACCTTTCTACATCCCTAGTTAACTTTTTGAAACCATAAATTACTGAGTAGTTTCCTATCTACAACACTGAAGGGAGTTTCCAACCAATCAACAAGCATCTACTAATGTTTGCCTGTTCCTATATTAAGTATGAGAGAATACAAAAATAAAAATAAAAGCATCCCTGTCCTGAATGAGTTGCTTGTCTCTTGAAATCCACATTGTAACTTCCCCACATTTGATAAATCACAATCCTTCCCTCCCCCAACAAAAGTGATTGTTCTACCAAAAATGATCTATCATCTTCCAATGCCAGTTTCCCAAGAATTCTTTCAAATTTTGAGGCTGATTTATATGGAAATCTTTTTTGTTCACTTTTATAAGTGATCCATTAAATGCAATTCAAAAATATATTAAGGTATCTATTCTTTCTGTACTAAGGAGAGATTTACAAAAATTTTTTCTAAGAACTCTGAACACTGCTAAAATATTTTCAGTTCAATTGAACACAATTCCTCCATTTTCTTCTTGTGGTATTAAATGTTCCATAGCATTTTTTAATCTTTTATCCCACATAGTAGCTTGGGGTTAGAAGGATGGTCACACTACCTGGCACAGTAGAGGGTGCACTGAACCTTGAGTTCAAACCTGACCTTAGAGACTTCTCTACCTGTTTGACCCTAGGCAAGTCATTTTGCCTCTGTTTACCTCAGTTTCCTCAACTGTAAAATGAAGATAGTAATAGCATCTTCCTCAAAGAGTTGTTCTGAGAATCAAATTATATAATTTGTAAAGCATTTAGTAAAGTGCCTGCCACATAATAGGTGCTTAATGAATATTCAATATTTATTCCTTTACTTTCCCTTTTCTTCCCTCTCACAGTCTAACCAGCCAGAGGAATGAAATAAGGATGATTTTTGGACACAAGAAATGTCATGGCAACAATTATAAATAATTATCCCTCTAGCCATGGTTCTTATCTGTACTCTGATGGCCCCTGGGTCCTAGAAAATCTTTGAGTTAGAAGGGACCTAAGAGAAAATCTAGTCCATAGGTTCTTAACCTTGGGTTAATTAACTATTAAAACTGGTAACTGCCATCATCCTGAGAAGCAACCCCTGTGGACCTAGAGCCTGTCTACTGATTCTACAGGTGCTACAGACACAGCTCCCAAAGACCCAGAAAGGAAAATTGGTGTTGTAAAGCATTTCCACATCAGAACCTGCTATAATTTTATCAGTAGAAATGACATTAAAGAAGAGGTATTACCATCTGATTTGTTACCATACCCTAAGGACTATGGGATCTTTCCATCTCACTTGCCCCAGAAAACTCCCATGAGTCTTGTCTTCTCCCATTCTTGTCTTCTCCCATTAGAACATGAGCTTCTTGAGAACTGGGCTTGTCTGAATTTTCTATTTGTATCCCCAGGGCTAAACAGGAGGGCTTTGTACACAGTAAGTGCTTAATAGATGCTCCATTTATTCATCCAAATGAATTTCAATATAACTGGCTTCTTTTGCAATCCCATGTATTTTATTTTATGCATTTAAAACCATTATTCCAAGAAGGGACCATAGACTTCACTAGACTGGCAAAGGAGTCCAGGACATAAAAAGGGTAAGAACTCCTGTAATAGTAATGGAGATTTGAAGATCTTCTTGCCCCTTGTATTGGCAATCAAACAGGTATTTAGCACTTTGTTTCAAGTTCATGATTTTATCAAGTAGTAAGATCCAGAACTTGTGAATCCCACAGTGGGAGGAAGTTGCTGATAAAACAGGAAGGGAAATAAGAGGGAGGAGTTAATACCACATATAAGGAAAAGCCCAAGCTAGAGAGCCAGAATTGCTGAGAGAGACAGAACTGCTAAGATTCTGAGAACTGCTATGAATTGAGAACTGACTGGAGAGCAAAACTTGTGGTGGAAGAATGGAGAACATAGAACTAAGTAGAACTGAGAAAAGAATTGAGAAGATAACTCTTGTGGTGGCAGAGTCAAGAAGGAGAAAACTTGTGGTATCCCAGAACTCTATGTTTGTCTGTTCTGTCTGTGTTGATGTTTGTTTGTGATACTTTGTACAGAAGCCCTGAAAGAGGATTTTCTGGTTATCTGTTTATAGAAGCCCTGGTGTAGAGTTTTGGAGTTCCTGGGACTTTAATGATGATTTGTGTTGACCTTTTGGACCTTGTTGGTGGGTCTGTGTTTATTTCTAAGCTGATAATTAGTGTCGACTTCTTGTACCTTGTTGGTGGGTCTGTGTTGATTTCACAGGTAGATAGTGAATTGATGATGGTGCCAGCAATGTGCATGAATGTCATTGTGGCTCTGTTAGGCTTTGTCTTCCCAGAAACAGAAACTGTAAAGGACTTGAGGTGGCCTGGACACTGTGAGCTTCAATATGGAACAGGAACTGGACAAATAACTGGACAAGGAGCTGGACATGTGACTGGCAGCTGCCTGCTTTTGAACCCAGGTGACAGTTGGCACTGGGACCATGGAAGAGGAACCATGGAAGCTGAGAGCCAGCCTCGAGTCAAGCTGAAAGAAGACTTTTCTTGGAAACTGTGTACTGACTGAGAAGATTATGATTTACTGTGACCTAGGGGTGGAGAACTTTGACTTTTGTACTTTGTTATTGAATTAAGGATTTTGTGATTGACTAAATGAATGTATTTTGTTGAAAGCTATGTGACCACTTTGGTGAAAATTATGTGGCCACTTTAGTGATAAGTTATTATGTCATAACATTGTGAATGCTGAACTTTGGTTCCTGTTAATATTTTGTCTTAGTTTGTTCCTGAATAAATAGAGAATTCATTATACTATGTAATCAGAACCTTGAAACTGTTGACAGCAGCAGCAGTCCTCTGGAAAGCTGCTTGTGCTTGGCTTGACACCTCCTGAACCAGTTCAGGATCTACCCAAACAAAGAATCCCCTTCCACATCTTAGGGACTCCATTTCTTCCATAGGCATGCATAAAGGGTAAGACAGGGGTGCTTAGGAATGCCCATATATGCCATCAGCCCTCTCCTTGTGGTGGGAGTTTCCTCCAGTAACATGGGATGGTTTTCTCAATCTCTTGAGACCCCTCCCGCAATTTGCATCACTGGCTACTCAGACTCTGGACTCTTGTCTAGGCACTGGATTCCAATGACTCTGGAGGAGAGAGTGAGAGTAAAGACTTCTCCCAGCTCTGCCTCATTTAAATCCAATTCACCCTTGTGATGTTATTGATCATCTTTGAGAATGAAGGATGAACAATAATACCCACTCATACTGCTTCCTTCCTCTTCTTTCCACCCACCTCTTCAGTTACTTCCTCTGTGCTCTGGTGCAAGAGAAAGAACAAGGCACATCTAATGACTTGATTCATGCCCTGGACTTCTACCTCTACCAGACATTCTCAGAAGGCTTGTCACACCTGTTCAGGTGTTGCTTCTGATGCAGCAACCCAGTTCTTGCTCTTTGCCTAGGTCAAGTGGGCCATCTCCTCCTAGAACACTTCCACTCCATTCCAGGGATTCAAGCAAGCTGAAGCCAAGTCAGGGAAAAGACAGCTAGTCATCTATCCCCCTTTGACTCTTCTGGATATTTTGTTTCTCATGCCACAAAACTCTGGTTAGCACAGTCAAGAAAAGTAAAAAAAAAAATACATTTTAAAATACTATGAGGTTATGACTAAAAGAACAAGGTCCAGTTGAAAAGGCACTTCTTTAACTAAGAAGCTAAAATTGTGAAGGTGCTCTTCTATTTTAATCAAAATGGAAGGGTTTGACTTTGCTAAGTGTGACTGTGTTTTAAAATAAGTTTAGGGGGCCAGCTAGGTGGTGCAGTGAATAGAGCACCAGCCCTGAAGTCAGGAGAACCTGAGTTCAAATCCAGCCTCAGGTACTTAACACACACACACACACACCCACACACGCAAAAACTAGCCATGTGACCTTGGGCAAGCCACTTAATCCCAATTACCCTACCTTCTCCTCTCCAAAAAAAATAAGTTTATTATTATTTAAAATATGTTAATAATATGTTGAACACTTTAATGAGAGGAAATGTAATTTATGATTGAGTATTCTATACATTCCTTGTGTTTTTTTTTTGTTTTTTTTTTTTTTGCTTTTTGGAGGTGGGGAGGTAGGGCAATTGGGGTTATGTGACTTGCCCAAGTTCACATGGCTAGTTTTGTGTTAAGTGTCTGAGGCCAGATTTGAACTCAGGTCCTCCTGACTCCAGGGCCAATGTTCTATTCACTATGCCACCTAGCCATCACTATTCTATACATTCTTATCTTTAGAAAATAAAAAAAAAATCCCCTGTGTATACACCTTAATACAATGTGCTGCAGCACTTATCATTGGTTGCCTCATATGCTAAATGAAGAGCTTTGACTACTGTGAAAAGAAGATCTGGTCCCTTCTATCTTTAAATTGTATGGCCCCATAAGAAAACTGCTGAAATATGAAAAAGTATTGATTTATAGTTAGGAGACTTAGATTCAAATTTTGTGTTCCATACTTGCTGGCTGTAGGACCTTGGTCCAGTCACTTCTAGTTTGTGGAATTCACATCTCAAGGAGGATGAGTGATTCCTCTCAGTAACAGGACATGAATTGCTCAGCTTGGTCCATTTGTGGAGCAAAACCTGAACTTTGCCCTTCATGGCTACTGTGAATTATTCCAGTGGTGCAACCATTATGGGAAAGGAGATTATCTCACTAACAACTCTCAATTCATTTCTCTCCCAGAGCAAATCCTTAGTATAATCTGTACATCTGGAGATCTGTATAGATCTCTGGGTTGGACTTCCTGAAATGTGAGCAGCATCAGATCCAAAGGTTAGTACTCTAAGCCTAAAACCCTATATGGGTCCTGGGACTGAAACCGGGATACAATGGAGGGAAGCAGAGAGCCTTGGCTGTTTCTGGGTACTTTTGTAGTTTTTTTCCTTGTGTCTCTGGGGCAAAATAAAGATTAGTCTTTGTCTGATATCATTAGCTTGGGAAATTGCACAGGAACCTCAAATGAGAAATATGTAGAAATTGTTTAACACAGTTCCTGGCACATAATAGATGCCATATAAATGCTTATTCCCTTCCCATGGCCCTTTTCATCCCATCTATAAAAACTTAGACACAAGTGCTATTGAGAGTGTCCTCTGGGTAGGGGCAAAATAAGTTACAAATATGTGATTTTCTTAGATTTACTGTTCCTCCCCTCCTGCTAAGATTGAGTACAGTCCATGTAAGCCTAGAACATGGAGTTCTAGGTCATCATTGATACTTAGTTTGGCTATATAGCTTCTAATGTCCCTTCTAACTCTGAGATTATGTGATTGTGAGTCTGTGATCCTTGACAAGTGGTCATGAAGCTTTTAGTTGAAGACTTCCAGTAATGGAAAGCCCATAAACTCCGCATCAGACCAGCTCTAAATTGTTAAGATGCTTTCTCTTGTATCAATATGAAATTTACCTCTTTGTTATTTCCATCCATTGGTCCTAGTATACCCTCTAGACTTAAGCATGTCAACCTTGCTCCTTTTCCTCCAGAGAGTCCCCCAATTTCTCAAAGATAAAAAGCATCCCTTCTTCTGCCTCCACATTAACCTTACCCGTTTCCTTCACTCTGAAAATGACCTGGTATCTATCCCTTTCACTATCCTGCTTTTCTTAATGCTTGTTAGATACTTGGCAGAATTAATATTTCTAGGACACATAATCAAACATTTCTTCCCACTCACTCTGTTTTGGCAGCCCTCCCTAGATGATAGCAAGGTGGTGGATAGATGATTGGATTTGGAGTCAATAAGACCTTAGGTAGAACGTTGCCCTCAGAAACTTAGCAACTGTGTGACACTGGGCAAGAAATTTCACCTCTCTCCTCTTCAGTTCCCTCATCTGTAAAATGGGAATAACAATATCACCTTGTTCCATGAATTGTGAGAATCAAATAAGATAATATGTAGTACTTTAGAAGCATTAAAGTATGATCCAAATGCTACACATTATTAGGATGGTGTCTGTCTCTGATTTTACCATAAAGTATCACCTTACCTGTAACAATAGGGAGCAAAGAATGCAAGAGAGATGGGTATTATCAAAATGCCACCATGAAATGAAATGAAAAATTGGATTTATATTATTGGCTCTCTTCAGTTTGACTCCTAATGACTCACAATGCTGTGGAACAAAGGTCCAAAAATCTGGAGAGAATACCCACATCTCATTTTGACAAAGCCAACCTGGTTTTCAAGAGAGATTTTACCAAGGCTCCCAAGAGTATTTGCCATCACTGGGATTGATGTGATGCCCTTCCTTCATCTCCATCAAAGCACTAGGGGATGTTGTGCTAACACAATTCTACTTGGATTGGATAGAAATGAAATATGACTAAGGCAGGATTCAACAGAATCTGTCACCATGACTCCGCACTCACAGCAAGGAGTAAAGGATTCCCATAGGACACAGCATGAGTCCTTGGGAAGTGACAGAAGGAGAATTCCAATCCTGAACCCTCTTTTCTAATGTTTTGTTCTTTTTCTTTCTAGATTCTTTTCCTTTCTGTATGTTATCCATGGTTCCAATTTTCTACTTCAGAAGAATCCCTAGTATTTATATTATGTTCTATTCTTTCCTCTGACCTTATCAGTAGTACATCATCTCCAACTGCTTGCTGGACACCCCCCCCCAAAAAAACCCTTGACTCAGCATGTCCCAAACTGAACTCAGAGCTCAGACCCACTAACCTCTCAGAAAGCATGGTGCAGTACAACTACCAGTCCTCCTAGTGACTTGGGGAGAGAACTCTCAATTAAGCAGGCACAAGATATACTCTCTGGGTTATAGACTAACCCCTCCCCTAGTAAACATACCTGGGACATAATTCCTCTCTTCCACATTAAGTCAACCCTTCACCTTAGCCCTGGGCACAAAAAATCTTCGTTATGGTTTTAGTGCTCCAGTCCTCAACCCCTCCTATGTGTACTATTGTGATAGCTTTACTACAAGCTCCCTCATCCCAGTCTCTCCCTTCTCCAGTCTTATTCACATAGCTAGCAATATAATTTTCCAGATGTACATGTCTGATCTAATCACACCCTCTTCTACAACCTTCAATGGTTCCTTTTCATCTCTAGAATAAAATGCAAACCCATTACATTCTACAGGAAGTCTTTCTCTACTCTTCTAAATTCTGTGCCTTTCCTCTTTTAATATGTGTATATATACATGCACACATATGTTTGTATATATAATAGTTTGTCCACATTTATTTGCTTATCTTACTCATTAGATTGTAAGCTCCTTGAGGGCAGGAACTGTCTTTTGCCTCTTTTTGTATCTCCAGGACTTAGTACAGTGCTTGGCATATAGGAAGTGCTTAATGAATGCTTATCAATTGATAAACCAAACTCCAATCTGATATTTCAATGTTGATCCCATTATTCTCATTTATCCCATGTTATAACCAAATTAGGATTATTAGGTGCATCCCAAACTCATTCAACATTGCCTCTCCTGTGTGAAATCCCTTAGGTCAGCTGCATCCCTGGAACACACAGTCAACTGATCTCTGCCTACTGAAAGCCTTCTCTCCTTAGGGGTCCATCCTAGGTGTCATTCATTCTAGGAAACTTCCCTTAACCCTCCCCAGCTGAACTTGTCTCCTCCTTCCTTGTAGAGCAGTGGTGCCAAGCTCATATGAAAAGGGGGACCTAATCCTGACATACTATTGATGTAGTTTTTAAAATGTTATCCAAGTTTTATTGAATTTCTATTCATTTTGTTAATTTTTTCCCCAATTACAATTTTAATAGGGTTTGGCAACACTGTTACAAGCATATTCCACTTTTGGATACCTCTCTCTTAGAATACTTTGGCTGATTCTTCCCTAAGTCCCCATCACTTTCTACCTTGCAATACAGAGATCATACACCCCTCCCCTCATTAGATTACAAAATTATCTAAAGCAGAGACTTTTTTGTCTTGATTTGTGGGGAGTTTTTAAATCATTATATCCTGCATACCAAATCAGTGCCTCTCATATGGTAGGTATTTGTTCAACTGGACTGGGTTAAATTGGTCTGACTCCCTCATATTGAATAAATAAGGAAGAGGTGGATGGGATTCGAGAATCTAGAAGGCCACAAACAAAGACATGTTTCCACAATCTCCTGGAGCACTTTGTCCCTCTCTCATATACAACCTTGCTCTTTTCATTTTTAGGCAATGGATAGAGTGTTAAACCTATGTTCAAATCTCACCTCAAATACTTACTGGTATTTCACTTAACCTTTGACTTCCTCAATTTCTTCATCTGTAAAATAAGATAATCATGGCACCTACCTCTCAAGGTCTCAAGGTTGTGAGGATAATAGCACATGTACAATGCTTTGTAAATCTTAAAATGCTATAGAAATGCTAGCTATTTTTTATTATATTATATATGTTAGTATCTTAGTCAATTGGGTACTCCTATAGGAAGATGCCTGATCTTACCTAAATTTTATATTTAAAAATTTCCCCATTGCCTCACCCATGGTTTTGTGAACATCATGAGCTTAATTAATACGCATATAATTAGATTAATTGAGAAATATCTTTCCAGGTTTTCAGAATGTTATTCTGATTTCCAAGGTGATGAAAAATTCAGTCCACAAACAAAACAAAACAAAACAAAAGAAACAAGAAACTTTTCTTAGGTTTGGCCAGGACAAATAGTGTCCCTTCTAGCAGCTGGACTTCTACCATTCTTGTATCCATATCAGTAATTGAAGGAGACCAAAAAGGTGACACCATTTTGTTATTATCAAAGGTCCATTGTCTGAGAAAAGCAGCACAGAGAAATTATGGATTTTGCTTTTTTTGTGAACTAAGTCAACAGGACAGTATGTATTTTTAATGCAAATGTCATTACTATTCACTTAGTATTTGTCTTCCCACCTACCTATCCACCTCTCTAGCATCCCCTCCACCCTCCATCTTCCTTTCAACCTTCCCTTCTGTGCTGGTGAATCCTCTACAAATAACCAGGTATTGATTTGCAATGACTAATTCTGACCTAGTGTCAATGACTGGGTGTCAAACATTGGGGGCAGTAAGTCCCACAGGGTACTATACTGTTCAATAGCATTATTGATGGTCTGCACAAATGAATCTGATAATATGCTCATTAAATGTGCAGATGATTCTAAGTCAGGTGGTATTGCTAATTCTGTGGAAGGTAGGATTTAAATTCATAATGACTTAGATCAATTAGGAAAAATGTTCCTGCAAAAACAGGGTATAAGTTCATAGTGATAAATGCAAGATGCAGCAGTATCACAGTCAAAAGATAACTGACTAAACACATGTGGGGAAGAAAAAGATCCAGATGCCATAGCTGACCCCAAGCACAATTAGTAGTATACAGAATGTCATAGTTTCTCAACTTCTGGCACTAGATTACACACAAGAAAGGGTAGGGCTCAGAGAGTATCATCAAGGCTGTGGCTATCATTGACCTTGTGATTCAGGGTTAATATAGTCTAGTCTTCTTATTTGCTCCATGCTTAAGACCTCAGGCAGCTTATGACACAGCATAAGAGTTTCAACCATATCCATCCCTTCCCAATAAAGACCAGTGACTCCCTATCGCCCCCAAGATCAAAAATAAAATCCTCTCGTTGGTATCCAAAGCCCTTCATAATATAGCCCCCACTCCACCTTCCCTGTCTCCTTAAACCTTATTCCATACCATAACTCACCAATCCATTGATACTGGCCTCCTTATGATTCCCCATATGGACTCTCCCTTTCTCAACTCTGCACATTTCCTCTGGCTAAATCACCAGTTCATTTAACTGATACTCATGTGGCATAAACACAAAGCCCATCCCTATCCTGGTTGCCTCCTCTTGTATATTTTACCATTTGCCAAATTACTCTCATCTACACTATGTATGCTTTAGCTAAATCAGACTACTTTGTGTCCCTGAATCTGTCCTGTTCTCCAGTCTCTGTGATTTTGCTGGAATCATTCCCTACTGTGATTCCTCCCTTCATATTCCTCTTCACTTTCTTACCCATCCTTTTAAACACTAATTCAAATGGCAGCTCTTCCAGGGCACTTTATTTAATCATCCCATCAGTAATAGCATACCCTTTGGAACTTACTTAACATTTCAATGTGAATGTGTTTGACATACTTCTCCTATGATCACATACATATCATTTGTTATTAAAGTTTATCTCCAATGACTGATCATGACATGTAGGTCATAGGATCATGAAATCATAGCCCTAAAGCTGGAAGGAAATTAGTCAAGAAGTTATCTAATCCAAAATATTTACTTGACAGATAAGGAAACTGAGGCCCAGAGGGAGCATGGGATCAAAAATCACAGCTCTAAAGCTGGAAGGATCCTTAGAGGTTATCTAATTCAACATGATTCCCTTTACAGATGAGGAAACTGAGGCCCAGAGAGGTTAAGTTATTTTAAGTTAAATCCAAAGTCTTCCTGATAGTAAGAGATAGAGACCAGATTCACAAACCATATAGTCTGACTTCTCAATGGCTATACCAACTGAATGCAAGCTGGGACAAAGACCACCAAGCTGGACAACTCCTCTTATAGACTCAATGACAGACTTTTTGTGCGTTAGCCAGACTATCCCTTGAACAACAAATTTCAGAGGCCTGAAGCGTCTGATCTCCAAAGGATAATTTTTTTTTCTGCCACAAAAACTCACATCAACTAAGATCTGGAAGAGTTGTATCCTACATCAATGGATAAAGGGTTCACACTATCTCAATTATGAACCCCTGAAGTATTCAAATTAAGTTATTTCTCTACAGTCATAGGACAATAGACTTAGAAATGGAAGGGTCCTTAGATCAAATTGATAAGGACCAGGGCATTTGGGGACAGCTAAGTGGTGCGGTGGTTAGAGGTCTGGGCCTGGAGTCAGAAATACTCATCTTCATGAGTTCAAATGTAATCTCACTTCCTAGCTGTGTGATGCTGGACAAATCCCTTTACTCTGTTTGGATGTAATTGTTTTCCACTAAAGTTCATGATCCCTTGAAAAGTCCATAGACCCTCTTCCTTGATCTAGGCCAGACTCTTCATTTTACAGATTAGGAAACAAAGACCCAAAGTGGTTAAATGACATGTCCAAGGTCACACAAGAATATAAGACCTAAGTCCTGTGTCTCTAGATAATGCATTCTTTCCGATTGCACCTACTTGACGGTGAACTCCATGAAAACAGGACCTATGGATGATCTTAGCATTGTATACCCAGGAACACAGAGAATATAGTCACTTAATCAATGTCTGGCATTGAATTGAATTGAGTTCTCTGGCTCAGAAAAAAAATAAAGCAGAGGGTTTTTTTGAGGGAACCTTCTGTTCTCACTGACCCAAGGAGGCAGAGGACAGGCCAACAATTCCATTTGGCTGAGGAATTATTAATTTGTCAGTCAGTTTCCCAGTTAAGGATTAGCCTCAGCTCAGACCCTTGAAAACACAGCTCTAATCTTCAGGCCTCCTTGAGCTAGCCCATCCAAACCATCAGAGCTCAGGGATCTTGTTCAGAATTCCCCCCACTACTGGCTGCAGGTAGGGAGAAGGTTTGTAAATGAGGTTCCCAACCTCTGATTGATCACCAGCCATATGATGAGATACAGGAGCTGACATTATCACCGGGCAGGAAGAGTTCTCTGTTTCACAAAGACAAGCCTGGGTGACTGGGGAAATGGCATTACCTGAGCGATGATCTCATTAATGAGAACAATAGTGTCTCTGAGCACAAAGATAAAGCTTCCTGTAGCAGGCTCAGACACCCAGCTCTGGCAGGTTTTAGAGGTATTACCATGATCCCCATCCTGCCACAGGCTGCCATGTTCTGTCCTGAGCATGATAAACAGCAATTAGACAGTGATTACAGCTCAGATCCAACCTGCAATTAGTCAGCCTTGATGACACCACCAGCACCCCCAGCCTCACCAGGAAGCGGGAGTGAGACCTCTGCCCTTTCCAATGTATAACTCACTGCTGTGGAAAAAAGCCAGAGCAGATGGCAGATAAGGAGTGATTATAAATATCAACAGAGTGCATTGAATTTATCCAGAAATGTTCACAATTTCTGTTAGACTCAAAATGTGCAGAAAGTGAACTATCTGGCTATTTTTTAATAGCTAACTTTCATAATTCCTTTCCCATTTGGTCATCTCCAAGTAACAAGTTGATGTTCCCCAAATGCAGTTCTGATAATATCTTTCCCTTGCTAGAAATCCTCCAATGGCTCCCCATCATTGACCAAATATAATTTAACCTCCTCAGCCTGTGGTTAAAAAGGTTGAACTAAGTGTAATGGATAAAAGTTCCGAAGAGGAAATTTTAGGCTGGGTGGAAAACATTCCCTAACAAATACAGCTACCCCAAAATGTACTGGGCTGCCTCTGAAGCTACTGGATTCTCTGTCAGTGGAGATCAATCAAAGGCTGGACAATCACTTATTGGGTATATGGAAGAAATAATTCTTTTTAAGGTACGGGTTGGATCATATGGACCATATGGACACTGTCAACTTTTCCAGCCCCATAATTCTATAATCTTGAGAGTCAAAGCCCTCTGTAAACTAACACCACCTTCCCCCTTTCCAGACTTACTTAACACTATTCCCCACAATGAATGTTATGTTTCAGCTGAATTTGGAGGATCTTTTCTTTCTGCCTCTTCTTACATTTTTCCCTACATATGCCTCACCTCTTCCCTCTCTACCCTATTTATTTCTCATGTCCCAGTACAAAAGCCATCTCCTTGTTCTTTGCCCTGTATTCTAGAGTACTCACAATCCTTCAAATATGCCTCCCTCTTCTCATGCCTCCAAAACATTATTTTGCATATAGTTTCCTAGTCCTAAGATGTCCTATTACCCATATCAACTTGGTGACATTACGAAAACCCCTCAAGCCCCAGCTTCAATGCCATATCTCCTCCTAGAAATAATCCCCTCTTATTTGATATCACAATATTCTCTTCCCTTTTGTACTGATCACATTCTAAATGGAACTTGTACTCCACTAAGGCCCCCAGATTCTTTTTTAAGAACAACTACTTTCTATTTGTATCCCCCCTCATATTATAGTTATGAAGCTGATTTTTGTATTCAGATGCAAGAATTCATTTTATCTTTATTGAATTCTATCTTATTCACTTCAACTCAGTGCTCTAGTCTATCAAGATGTTTATGAATCTTCACTGACCCAGAATCACAGAATTTTAGAATTAGGAGTAATGTCAGGAACTGCCTAGTACAAACCATACATGAAAGGAATCCCAGATGTTAACCTGTATTTCATCCAGTGGGTTAACTATGACCAAATCTGCACATCTGATGAGCTACCATCTATTTCTTTATTCAAGGAATTGATAAAAATAATCCACAGCTCAGAACCTAGTGCAGTTCCTTGGGATAGCCCACTGGTGACTTCCTACCTTGTTGTCATTGAGTAAATCTCTGTTACTTCTTTGATTTCAGCTATCCAATGTATTCTGAAACCATCAAGATGTCTTATCATTTAGTCAACGTCTCTATCTTCTTCAAAAAATAGTATAACATACTTTATCAAGCCAGTGCTAAATATCTAGGCAAACTGTAGCAAGTAGGTTCTTAGGGCTTTATTTCTTTGTTTTTTTTAGGTATAAAAGCATTTAAATAACTAGGTACTTAATTATTTAGGTACAGTATTATCTAGGTTCTTAGGCAATTAGGTACTAAGCTGATGTTGTTTCTTCTTTGTTTCAGAGGACCAGTGATGTCATGGGGTGATGTCTTGACTTGGGCATGAATTGGATTTAAATGAGGTAGAGTTGCACAAAGTCATCAGCCTCACTCTCTCTTCCAGAGTCATCGAAGTCCAGTGGCAGAACAAAAAACTTGAGATGACAACTAGCAATGGCCCAGGATGCAGTGTATGACCTTGCCACCCTCAATGTCTGAACAAGTTATAAGCACCCCTCAGCACCTGTTTCAGCTGACTTCATGGCCATTGGAACAAATTATTCTAAAAGAGGAAGTCTTCACATGCTTGGGGTTTGAGGGGTCTCAAGGAGTTTAAGGTTTCTCAGTTACATCAACCTGATTTATCCTATCTGACAAAATAGTTTTACTGGGATGTAGTCATGGCACATGCTACAGCTTCTGGAAGCCACAGGTGAGAGTTTGGCGAAGGGAGATGTTGAAGAAGATAGATGAGCAGCCCTGAAAAGGGCTTGGCAAGCCCTCACATCAGAGGGACTAGTACTCCCTAAACTGGCCATATACTTAAGGCACTCAGCTAATTGGTTACTGAAGTACTTAGCTACATAGATAATTTTATAGATGATAAAAATGAGACCCAGAAAGAAGTGATTTGTCCAAGGTTCATATTACTGATTAATTTGTAATAGCTTTTAAAGTCAGAATTTGAACCCAATGCCTGTAATTCTTTTTTTTTAAGCAATTGGGGTTAAGTAACTTGCTCAACGTTACACAGGCAGTTATTTCTGGGTGTGGTGCTAAGTATCTGAGCCCGGATTCAATCCCAGGTTATCCCAACTCTGGGGCTGGTGCTCTTACTCACTGTGCCACCTGGCCGCCCCTCAATGCCTGTAATTCTAAATTTAACACTCCCCTGAGCTGCTACTGTTCTTGAGCTATTTTAAATATCCCAAAACCTTGGTCTCTTACTCTTCTCAGATTTTTAAATCCCAGAGTCTACAGATGGCTATAGGGAGAAGCCCTGACCCTAGGGAATAAGTCAGAAGGAGAGGATCACTTATTTTTGCCCCATTCCTTTAAACAACTGTTAACAAATATCAATGAAGCCATGGAAGGTATAAAAGCAGAAGTCCCAGAGCCTGTCCTTGGAGTTTACCTTACACATGTAAAGTGAATATAACATTTAAGAAGCAACACTAAAGGCAGCCTGCTGTCTAAAAATATCTCTGGCTCCCTATTACCTCTGGGATGAAATACTAAGATCTCTCTCAGTATGTAAAACTCTTCACAACATCCTCTATCATTTTAATTTTCTTATATGTGACTCATCTCCTGGCACTCTGAGGTACAGGCTTGACTGCTGTTCTGTTCTTCACCATGATGCTCCATGTCCCATCTCCATGGGACTTTCTACTGGTTGTGCCTGTTTGCCTTGCCTGATGTGAGATATAAATATTTCCCTCTTACATTTAATAACTAATTATTATATTAGGACCAAGGTTTTTCCCCCTTTTCTACTTTCTCTTCCAGATATCAACCATTATGGGAAATCTCTCAAAGATTTATCCAGGGTGAGATCTAATCAGACAGTAAAAGAAATTCTAAGTTTGGGCTAATGAGTATCTTTCTTCTCATTGTGTTTGGTCAAACAGGTCTGGGAAAATGTTCATTGTCTCTTTTATCAAGACAGGTGATATGGAAATTGATATCTTTTTTATTAAGATATGAGTGACTTATCCCAAGATTACCCACTTCCCACTGTGTTAACCAATCAGAGTTGATTAGGCATCCCTCAGGAACAGCTCTTCTTTGAAGGGCATGTAAACTGTGACCCCACTACTATTAGGGGTCTTTGGTTTGAGAGAGATGGCCAAATGGCCATACTTCTATTAATAACCTTCTGGCCTTATTAATAAAATGGTTACTCAGAAACTATGTCTATCAAATCTTTATAATCATCACACTGGAATTCCCTCTTTCCTCATGGCCATTACTTGGGATCTTTGGTTTCCTTCAAGATTCAGTTCAAGTGGCTATCTCCTGAGGGAAACCTTGCCTGCCTCCACCCTTCACCCTCCAACCTGAGTTGCTAAAACATAATCTTCAGCATTTGGAATTTTAAACTACACATCTTCAAGCATTCTTGTGATTTTATTAGTAACCTCGTTTTCACTTTTGAATGCACATTCATGAATATGTGCAGTAAAGAAAAAAAATAAGAGATGAGATGTGTCCAAGTTTGAGGAGTGGCTGGAGGAGCTTCATTGATCTTGCTCACCCTATCATTGTAAAGTAAAAAGTGTCCCCTCCCTGGCACCCTATGGTTTCATTGCTTGTTTTCATTGTTTGCCTTTAAAACTCAAGCTTTGCGTTGTAGTTATGTCTCCAAGGTGTAGCACAAGTCCTTTGGACGCTAATCCAAGTGTGCAAAGTCAGTGATGTGGCTTAAAAATAAAAGTATTAGATAAATTATAAGCTTTTGAAATAGAAATTAGAATTAGAAAAAAAATAAAGGCATTAGATAAACTTAGAAATATATGTCACAGCTGTCAGCCTGAGTTTGGTGTTAATGAATCTATGATTCATTATATCCACAAAAAAAGGAAATATTTGTAAAAATGTTCATGAATCAGCTCCAGAAAGTGCTAAAGTAACCTCTCAAATATACAATGAGGGAACTGAAAAAAAATTGAAAAGCAGCTAAGTTTTTGGGTAAATGAGATAGTAGTCACTCCCTCTCCCTCACATGCACTCAGGTAGCCCAGGGAGTATCTAGCTGCCCCTGATACCCACATAGAGGGGGCCAGCTGTTGCCTGGAGAGAGCTCACCAGGCAGGGCAACTGAGATGGCTCATGGAGGAATCCCATGAGGGAATCCCATGGGGGACTTCTGAGCTCTTACATGGGCCTGGACTCACCCCAAGAAATGTGCTTTTCATCAGGGAACAGTTCACCCACAGAGCAGAGATTAGAGATGGCAAGTTGCCCATTTCCCTTTTTTACTTTGGGATTGTTTGGACATCCCCTTCTCCTCCCTGTCCCATTTGGCATTGCCTCTCCCCACCCTGAATTTTATGGGTTATTTCATGATTACTATGTTAGCAAAAGTGCATATTATCAGAATTAGTGTTTTGTTATGAAGAATCATATGCAGAAAAGTATATTTTCAGCAATCTTTAGTGAAAGACTGCAGTTTTGGGTGGTTGCAGAAAGCTAAACTCCAATTTCTCATAGTTTCAGTGTGTCAACATTTAAGTGTTTTACTTTCTTGCCATTTTCTAGTAATGTTACCCCTGTGAAAGTAGAGGAATGACTACCTTATTCTCCCAAGTTACCACATATAGTGTGTACTTTGTATGTGTGAACACACTGTGTCCTTTGTTAGAATATAAGCTCCTGGAGAGTACACATTGTTTCACTTTCCTCTTTGTACCTCTTTCTCTTCCCCTGCTTGACAAAGTGACTGGTACTTGAAAAGGGAAAGGTCAATGCTTATTGCTTGATTTGAAAAGCTGCCCCTGAAGGGCACAGACAAGGTAGGCAGTAGATAGGGAGAGACCAGTGTGGGCTTCAGTATCCAAGAAACCTTCCTGAGGAAATAGAGATCAAGCTGGAGTCCTTGGGTGTGGCTCAATTAGAACCAGAATTTGTGTGGTATTTAAAAATAGCTTTCAGGAAAATACTAGCTCAGTGGAAAGAATGCTAAATTTGGAGTCAGAGATTCTTGGTTCAAATTCTGACTTTGCTACATAGCCAAGAAAAGCCAGCCTCCCTCCAAACCTTGACCTCCCCCAGTATTAGTGAACATGGCATCAGTAGAAGTCCCTGAGGACTGTATGATATTGAAGAAAAGATATATGCCCTATCTTCCTAAGTGGGTATCTAAGAGCCTTTACGGGGTGTGGGGGGGTAACAATTCTCCCCAGGCTACAGAGTATAGGGTGGAAGTGTGTATGTGTAGTGCTCACAGATAAGGAACAGATGTGCAGATTTTTGCCCACGTTTTCCCGTCATGGTTTTTTTTTGCCTTCAGGGTACAAGTAACTATGATCAACTTGGCCTTGACCATGAATAAGATATTCTTGAGCCCCAAAAGCTAAGTAAATGATTTCTGTGACCCTAATCTCATCAGGATACTGATAGGAGGAAAGGGAAACTGAGCTATGGTAACAGGTAACCTGAAGGACTTACCCTCTCTGAAGACAAAATGCAATTGGGCACATAATATGTAAAACTAGAAGGAACCTTAGTGATTACTTTGTTCAAATCTCACATTTTGCAGATGAAGAAACTAAAGCCCAGAAGAAGTGACTTCCTTACCCTCCCCCAACTTTGCTGTTTGTAGAGAAAACTAAATCAGAGGTTAATCTTTTATTGTGTCTTGGACCCATTTGTGAGTCTGGTGAAGCCTGGAATGGAGCTAGTTTGTTTTTTATGGAGCCATCTTAGTTCTTTTTAATCACCTTTTTAGATATTCTCCAATAATATCTATATAGACCCATCCTAGAATTTCCCCAGGAATCAAAGTCAAAATCAAAATTAAATTCATGGGTCCAGAATTTGCAGACTCTGTTCACTTTCCTTTAAAAAAATAGGACAGGGGCAGCTAGGTGGTGCAGTGAATAGAGCACTGGCCTTGGAGTCAGGAGGACCTGAGTTAAAATCCATCCTCAGACACTTAACACAAAAAACTAGCCATGTGACCATGGGCAAGTCATTTAACCCCAACTACCCTACCTCTCCCCCTTGAAAAAAAACAAAAAACAAAATTAAAAAATTAATAATAAAAAATAGGACAGTGTTGGCCCTTATCCAGTCATGGGCTCATGGTCTCTCTTGTTTTCTTACAAAATAATTTAACCCAAAGAGCAAAATAATTAATTCCACAGAGCTGATGATATCACTAAAGGAGAAAATGTAAAGAGAGAAAGAAGAAAAGAGGGCCAATGAAAGCACAGGCTCATACTTTTTGAATAGAAGGGAGATGCTGATATGGCAAAAGAAACTGAAGAGGAATCAAAGGGGTCAGGGAGAGAACCACAAACAAGCAATGTCACCGAATCCAAGGAAGGAGACAGTGTCCACAGGGATGGTGCAGAAGATAGAGTGATGACAATCAGCAATGTGGTTATCTTCCACCCCACATTTCCTGAAAGCAATGACTTTAGAGATCATTTGTTTCAACCTCTTTATAGATGAGGAAACTGAGGCCTAGGGAGGTCAAAAGCTACAGAGAGAGAAAACAAAAGGACTGAGAAAATAGCCATGAGATTTAGGAGCCATGAGATTGTAAGTAACTCTGGGGGTACCAGCTTCAGTGAAATGGTAGGATCAGAAGTTAGATTGGGATAAATTGAAATACAAGGCAGAGATGAGCATATAGAGTCAATGAGTATCTGCAATATTTTTTGGGGGGAATTTGGTAGTGGAAGAAAGAAGAAATAGAGAAGGATAGTTTGACAGGTTGTTGTGTCTGTCCTTCATTTTCAGAGGACCATGGCATCAGGGAAATGATGACATGACTTGCAATTGACTGTTCAAGGTCAGCAGCCTCACTTTCTCCTCCAGAGCCATCTGGATCCAGTGACCTGAGATTTTCAGGATGATGGGAGATGGTGTGGTCAAATGAAGGGAGTTTGCTTTTGTTTTGGTTGGTTGGTAGGTCGTTGTCCTTCATTCTCGAAAAGGACCAAAATGACATCACTATGCTAGAGTCAGGTTTCAGTGTGTCCACCTGTGGCTGATAAGGTCAATATGAGCTCAGGATTCTCTACCACAGGTTGGACACAAATAGTCTGTATGAACATTTGGGGTGGATTCTCCAAATTTGCGCATCCTGTATTTCCTTTGAGCTGTTTCAATTCTGCTTTAGTCATAGAGCACAGCACCTTCTCTGATGTGGGCATGCCATGCTGAGTGGTCCTGTGCCAGTGTCTCCCATGTCACACGATCAATTGCAGAGTTCTAAAGAGAGACCTTGAGAGTGTCCTTGTATTTCTTCTTCTGCCACCATGTAAATGATTGCCCTGTGTGAGTTCTCCGTAAAATTGTTTTATAAAGATAGGGGAGACATATATGTTCATACAAACATAGACATCTATGTATGTATCTATATAAGTGTATATATGTATATATACAAGCATATATGGGCATATATATACATATATTTGTGTGTATACATACATATACATGCACACATACACAGACACATGCAGGGGACAGTGTCAGGCCTAGAGCCAGGAAGATTCATCTTTCTGAGTTCAAATCCAGCCTCAGACACTTACTATATGTGTGACCCTTGGCAAGTCACTTCACCTTGTTTACATCAGTTTCCTCATGTGTAGAAAGAGCTAGAGAAGAAAATGGCAAAACCACTCCAGTTTCTTTGCCAAGAAAATCCCAGAAAGAGTTAGACATGACTGAAAAATAACTAAACAACAATAGATGTCTGTCTGTCTGTCTGTCTGTCTACATACACATGTGTGTATACATATATATGTGTGTGTGCATATGTATACACACACACACACACACATGAAATGAGCCAGCGGCTAAGGAAAGAAAACACTTGTCAAGTGCCCCAGGCACTAAACACTTCACATACATTGTCTTATTCTAGCCATTTGAGCCTCACAAAAATTCTGGGACGTAGGTACTCTTCTTATTCTCAGTTTACAGCTGTGGAAACTGAGGCAGATAGCAGTTAAGGGACTTGCCCAGGGTCACAGAGATAGTAAGTGTCTGAGGCTGAATTTAAACCCAGGTCTTCCTGGCTCCAGGTCCCGTGCTCTATCCACGGAATACTGTAGCTGCTTAGGTGATTAGAAAAAGATTTAAGATGAGAGAGAGAAGAAAAGGTGCCATGCTTGGAAGCAAAGGACCTGTTTCAAAACCCCATTCCTCTATTTATTCTCTTTGTGACTACAGACAAGTTATTTAAATGCTATCTGCCTCAGTTACCTCAGCTGTAAAATGGGGATAATAATTCCTGTCCTGCTTTCCTCACAGGGTTACTATAAGGATTAAATGAGATCCCAAATGAGAAAAGCCTTTGTAATTATAATGCTTTCTGTGCAAATGAGGCCTTAGGAAACTTCTAAACAGATGAAGAAAATAAAGGCAACCTCACCATGCATCTGTACAATGAATAAGCAGGGTTGTTTTTCTTCGTCCTCCTAGCGTGTCCTGATAGACAATTGTACACTCCCTGGCAATATCCATCTAGTCTTCAAAGTTAAAACAGAAAAAAAAAATCACCTCGCTTCTTAAGCAGATGTAATTATTTTTTCTATTGTTCCCTGCACCGAACTCTTGCAAAGTCCTCACCAATACATCTTCTCTTGGCACCTCTGTCCAGGTTTATCATCTCTCTGCGTTCTGTATGCTCTGAGTCTCATAATGAAACCTGAGGTTAAATGTGTGTAGACTCACCCAATATCCACAACATTAAAACAATTGGACGGGAAATAATCTCATCTCAATACATTGAGGGTGATGTGCCGAGCTCCCATTAGAGTTAATAGGAGCTAGAGTCCGGAATCAAGGTGAGAAGAGGTTCCCAAGGGCGTCATGGCAAATAGATAGAACAAGGAAAGTTTAACATTGAAAACTTTTGCCGCAGTAAGGCAGGCGGGGACAAAGGAAGCTTGGAGCTAAGGAGAAAGTGCTCCTGGGAAAATTCTGAACATGGGAGCCCTAGGTGAAATCCAGGCTACTAGTAACAGAAGAGGAACACACAGCCATTAGTGCAAGGGAGGGCCAGGGTATGAGCAGAAAGCACCAGACAATCAGAGTATCCATGAGTCTCCTGAAATTCATCACATCACTGGTCCATTCCCCTTCATGCATCCTTTCCCTGGATCCTCACAATATTCACAGCCAGGGCCATAAGGCATTGAACTGAAAGGGACATAAAATATTGTGTGGTTTAACCCCTAGAGATGGAACAGTGGATAGAGCCCTGGACCGTGAGTAAGGAAGTCTTGAGTTCAAATTTGACCTTAGTCACTTATCCAAGTGACCTAACTCAGCCTCTGTCTGCCTCAAATTCCTAAACTGTAAAAGGAGAAGTTACCTCTTAGGATTGTTGTGAGGATAAACTGAGACAGCTATAAAGCACTTTGCAAGCCTTAAAGAGATATATAAAAATGCTATTACTATTATCTTACAGATGAAATAACTGAAGCCCAGAAAGGAGTGGCTCACCCAAGATCACACAGGGAATAAACAAGTCAGAATCTGAACCTGGTCCTTCTAACTCCAAATTCAGTGCTTTCCCTCTCCTTCCCCATTGATTTCCCAATAGCCCCAGATAGGCAAGACATGTTCTAAGCCTATACCCAGGACTTTGGCATTCCTTAGCCAAGAAAGGTTGTAGTAAAATATAAAAAAAAAAAAAAACATATGTTTAGGGAAAGTCACCTGGAAATCTCCAATCATATAATGACAGTAGCTCACTGACTTAGCAATCCACTTCAAACCCTCTGTTTCTTCCTCTCTTCAGCTTTAACCCTAAGGGCTACAGAGTGCTGAGTTTGTTCTAGGGTCATGGTGTCAAGCTCTATGGAAATGGAGCTACTGAACCATATTTAAAGTTCTGTGAAAGCAGTATATTGACTTAGAAAGTCAATTATTAACATTTTCTATAACCTATTGTATTTCTATTTATTAAGTTAAATATGTCCTAATTACATTCTAATCTGGTTTTCAATGTGGTTCCCATTGCTGTGTTTAATATTTATGGTCTACATAATACCTGTACTTTATCACTGTTACGCCTTTCTTTAGGCTATGGCTAATTATGCCTACTTCTCCCCTATACCACCTAGTCAGTGTCTGACCCCTGACCTGGAAGATATAGCCCTGCTACTTTTTCCTTCATTGCTGATAACCAATTCCCTTCTTCAAGTCTAAAGTCCTTTAAATATAATATAGGATTATATTTGATATAATATATCACCTCATTTTATAAATAAGTAAACTGAGGCCCAGAGAGGATAAATTGCCTGCCCGAGGTCATATAGGAAGTAACAGAACTGGGATTGTATATAGTTGGATTTTTTCATTATAGTTATGTTTATGGACAAAGGAAATACTAATATATCCATCAAAAACTGAGCTCATCATCAAAAGAAATGATTTAAAAATCAGCTACTAGCAGGAACAAGATTGTAAAGGAGGGACTGTCAATAAAATTGAAAATAGGACACAGAATCTGGGTCAGCACCATCACTGGGCCTTCAGCAACATGTGCCACTCGCTGTTAGATTTGATAAGAAAAGAATGATTGCATAGTCCTTCACTTATATTTGAATCTTGCTCTAAAGTTTCCAAAGTGCCTCTTTGTACTTTGTTGTATTTAAATTGCCTTTCAAAGAATCGCAGAAATTCAGAGGTAGAAGGAAATTCATAAGCCTTACAATCCAACCCATTTAGCAAAGTCTGACAGACACCCTTCACCTTCCTAGTAGCCTACCCTTGGATGTTTTCAAGCTTATCAGTCATTGGTCTTCATAAATTGTGGTACCCAGAACTGAACACAAAGGTCCGTAGGTGGTCAGGATATAGGGGAATCTCCCTCATTCCAAACAATAATCTCTTCTTAAAGTAGTCCAAGATCCCATTAGTTTCAATAATCCTATGAAGTTACACAGGCCATCATGGGACCAATGTCAGAAGCCTTGCCAAGTTGGTGGATCCTGACAGATGCACTCTACTGATACAGCCTTTGAAAACCTAGGTGCCTCCTCTCTGCTTCATAAAAAGGGCACTGGGCTTGGAATAAGGAAGATAGGATTTCAAATCATGCCCCAGGCTTTTACTACCTTTGTGAACCTCAACAAGTCACTACCCCCTCTCTGTGCCTCAGTTTCCTCATCTGTAAAATGAGAGGGTTAGACCCGACAACCTCCAAGTGAACAGGCAGTCAATAAGCAATTGAGCTCTTTCCAAGGGTCAAAGCACCATGCTAAGCCCTGGGAATACACAGAAAATCAAAGTCACAGTTCCTGTTCTGAAGGAGTTCATATTCCAATGGAGGTGGCAAAAATCAAATTATTACATATAGTACATATTCATAAATAGGTACATCTGTATAGTATGTATTCATAATGCACACTATATCTATCTCAACTACATATATATAATTTATAACAGTATCATATGTGCACATAAGTACTTAATATAAATTATACTTATTACAAATATAAATGTGCATATAGATCCATTTATATATGCATACAGATACATGCATGTATATACACATATGTGTATCTGTACATTAGTGAGTACACACATATACATACACATGCATATATACACATATATGTATATATGCATGCTGCAAATGGAAGGAAATCTCAAAGGCAAGGCCTCCCATTTTCTACAGGAAGGCTTTTCCGACCCCTCTTAATTCTAGTGTTTTCTCTCAATTATTTCCTGTTTATCCTGTACATAGCTTGTGTGTATATATTTGATTGTATGTTGTCTCTCCCATTAGACTGTAAGGTCCTTGAGGCCAGGGGATGCCTTTTGCCTCCTTTTTATATCCCAAATGCTTAGCACAGTGCCTGTCCCATGACTTTTCATTCACAGATGATTGTCACTCAATGAAGCCTCTAAGGCTGAGATGCAACCAAGTATGAGTCAATTCTCTGCCTCCTGTGCTAATTTTGGCCTAACAATTAACACCAAAAAAAACAGAGGTTCTCCACCAGCTAGCACTACTTCATCCATATGTGGAATCACTGGTTGCAGCAAATGGAGAAATAGTTAATGCTATAGGTAAGTTGACTTACCTTGGCAGCGAGCTTTCCAGGGAGTTTGGATCATCACATAGATGATGAGGTTGATGCATTCATTGCCAGAGCTTGTCAATATTTGGGAGGCTCTGAAAGAAAGTGTAGGAAATCAGTATTAGACTGCCTACCAAGCTGAAGGTGTACAGAGCCATTGTGCTGACCTCATTGTTCTATGATGTGAAACCTGGACAGTCTACCAGCACCATGGAGAAAATCGAACCCCTTCCATTTGACTTGGCTTAGGATGATTTGGAGGATCACCTGGCAAGACAAGGTTCCAGACTCTAAGGTCCTTTCTTAAACAGAACCACCAAACATTCAAACTCTACTGAAGATTGTGCAACACCCATGGGCTGGCCAGGTTGTTTGAATGCCAAACATTTGTTTGCATAAAAGACTATTTTATGAAGAACTCACACAAGGCAGATGCTCACATGGTGGTCAGAAGAAGTGACACAAGGACACTCTCATGAAGAACTTTGTCATCAATGATGAGATATGGGAGACACTGGCACAGGACCACCCGGCATGGCATGCCCAAATTAAAGAAGGTGCCATATTATATGAGCACCAAAGCAGAATTGCAATAGATCAAAAGAAACGTGAGATGTGCAGATTTAGAGACATCTCCCTCCCCTATGGTCATATAAACTATTTGTGCCCAACCTATGGTCGAGCCATTGGGTATGATCAGCCACAATTGAACACACTGTGCATTGACCCCAGGATCGTGATGCCATTTTGGTCTATTTTGAGCATGAAATACAAACAACAACAACAAAATTTATTCTGTATAAAACCTGACACATATGTGTGTATGCATATATATTTGCATTTGCATGTTATCTCCCCCATTAGATTATAGGCTCCTTGAGGGCAAGAATCATCTTTTGCCTCTTTTTGCATCTTCAGTCTTTAGCACAGTGCCTGGCCCATAATAGGTGCTTAAGAAATGTTTATTAACTGACTGATTGGCACAAGAAATGGAGAGAAGCAGGAAAAGCCTCTTGTATAAGGTGGAATTTAAACTGAGTCTTGAAGAAGTCCAAGGAAAGCGTCAGAGTTAGGGAATCAGAACAGTCCAGGTATTGGGGAAAGAAAGAGCAAAGACATGGAGATGAAATGATGAGAGTGAGGAGCAGCAAGTAAACAAGTATGGCTGGATCAGAAAGTCCGTGGAGAGGAGGAAAATAGAAGACTAGAAAGGTAGGAAAGGGCCAGGTTGGGAAGAGATTTAAATGCCAAATGAGGGCTTTCTATTTGATCCAGCAAGTAATAAAGAGCCATTGCTTTATTGAATAGGGCGTTACATGGTCAAACCCACATTTTCTGAAAAGGAAGATATGTTGAAGTGGAGAGACTTTAGACAGAAGAACTAATTAGAAATCAAATCTATTGCACCAAGAGCCATTCCCCAATAGATGAGTGGTCAAAGGATAAGAACAAGTAGCTGTCAAAGAAAAAATTTCACAATATTAATAACCATATGAAAGAATGTTCCAAGTCACTAATGATAAGAAAAATGCAACCAGCCGTGTAACCTTGGGCAAGTCACTTAACCCCAACTGCCTTCCAAAAAAAGAAAAATGCAGTCAAAACAACCCTGTGGTTTCACTCAAACCTCCAAAATTAGCAAAAAAAAAACAATAAAAGGATAATCTAGTAATAATACTAATAATAACTGTCATTTATACACTCTTACTATATGCTAGGCACTGAGCTAAGCTCTTTTAGAAATACTATCTCATTTAATCCTCACAACAACCCTGGAAAGTAGATTCTATTATTATGTCCATTTTACAGATTAGGAATCTGAGGCAAAAGTGACTTGCCCAGAGTCCCCAGCTAGTTAGTTGCTGAGACTGGATTTGAACTTAAGTCTTCCTAACTCTAGGCCCATCAATCTATTCACTGTGTTGCTTAGCTACCCAAATGTCAGAGGAGTTGTTGGAACATAGCCATAGTGCATTTTTTTGGTGGAGCTATGAGTCAGTACAATCATTTTGGGAAGGGCTTTGGAATTATGGTGGTAAAATTTCTAAAATGTTCATACCCCTTGACCCAGAGAGCTCACTACTAGGTCTATATAACAAGGATGTCAAATGATAAGAAGAATCTCATCTAAACTCTATCTCATATAAACCGTTTATAGGAGGAGCACTTTTTTGTGGTAGTTGAGAATTAAAAAGAAAGTAGATGTCTATTGATTAGGGAATGTCTAAACAAATTGTGGTACATGAAAGTAATGGGATGTAATTGTGCTTGAGAAATTATGAAAGTGATAGATACAGAGAAGCATGGAAAGATTTCCATGAACTGTTTAGAATGAAATAAACAGAATCAAGAGAGCAATATATACAACTATAATGATGTAAATAGAAAGAATAATAATAAAACAATCAATGTGAATATGCAACAATTACAAGAAGAAGCATGGTCCCAAAGAAGAGATACAACTCTCCACTTCTTTGCAGGTGTTGTAGGTCCACGGATGTAGTACATGGCATGTTATTTTGAGACTCTTTCAATGTAATGATTTGTTTTGCTGATTTTTGCTTTTTTTTTCTTTTAAAATATTGTGTTATGTAAGACGGAAAGGTAGTAGGAGAAATTATTTTGGTGTAAAAGCAAAAAATAACAATAATGTTTTTTTAAAAGAGCTATTTCAGTAGTCAATGCATGGAATAATTAGAACATGCACCAGAGTGGTGGCTGCATACAGAGAAGGGGACATAGAGGAGGGATGTTTTTAAAGTAGACATGACAAGATTTAGCAATAATGTGCATGTGTGGAATGAGGGACAGTGAGGAATCAATGATGACACTGATGTTGAAACCTAGGTGCTTGACGCATTTTGGAAAAACCTGGAAAGATTTACATGAACTGATGCTAAGTGAAGTAAGCAGAACCAGGAGAACATTGTACATAGTAACAACAACATTGTGTGATGGTCAGCTATCATAGATTTAGCTCTTCTCAGCAACACAATGATCTAAAACAATTCCAAAAGACTCATGATGGAAAATACTATCTGCATCAAGAGAAAAAAAAACCTATGGAGGCTGAAATCAGATGAAAGCATACTATTTTCTCTTTTTTTTTCTTTCTCATATGTTTCTTTCCCTTTTGTTCTGATTCTTCTTTCCCAACATGACTAATTTGGAAATATGTTTAATATGATTATACTTGTATACCCTATGTCAGGTTGCATGTTTTACATGTTATCTTGGGGAGGGAGAGAGGAAGAAGAGGGAGGAGGAGAAATTTAAAACCTAAAATCTTATAAAAGTAAATGCTGACAACTAAAAATTAATTAATTCTTTTTTATTTTAATAAAAGGAATCTAGATGCTTGAGAGGACAGTAGCACCATCAATAGCAATAAGGTAGTTTAGAAGAGAAGAGGGTTTGGGGAAAAGAGAATGAATTCTGTTTTGGTTTTGGACACATCAAGTTTGAGATGCCTTTGAGACAACTAGTTCAAGATGCCCAAAACTAGTCAGGGATATGCGAGAATAGCTCTCAATTTATAGTCCCGTGATTCTGTATCTCCCAGTTCTTTATTGTAGATGTAGTGCTGGGATTGGAATCAGGAAGAGCTGAGTGCAAATCTAGCTTCAGGCACTTATAAGAGGAGTGTGATTCTGGGAAACTCATTTAACCTCTGCCCGCCTCAGTTTCCTCACCTGTAAAATGGGGATAATAATAGCACCTATTACAGGGTTGTTGTAAAGATTGGATAACAGAACTTTTTGAAGTGTCTGATGCACAGTAGGCTTTTAGTAAATGCTTGTTTCCCTCTCCTCTCCCTTTAAGCCTCTACTTTTCTTCATGTTTGCAATAAGAGTATTGAATTAGATGATCCCTAAGGTCCTTCCCTGGGCCTGTGTTCCCTCAATCTGTGATTCCAAATTCCAGTTAGAATGACTGTAATCCTGCTCATTCTTTTCATCTATCTGCCTTATTGAAGACTGCTAGCCCCAGTGGGAGACAAGAAAAAGGAGGGGGGATACAGAGTGAGCCTCAGCTGGCACCTCCGCCCCAGGAAATGCCATGGGTTTCTGCTTCTTTGCTGCGTTGGCAAATAACAAACAGGGCACGAGTTCCTGGACTCAGGGCTGGGTAGCAATTGTCTCTGTTATGTTTAATTCCTTCACATACACCTCAATTTTCAGGGCAAAGAAACAGATATCAGCTGTGACAAGAGGCTGGTGGGTTTTGTTTTGGTCTTGCTTTTTTTTTTTATTCCAAATATCTGATTGTTCATTTTTCCTCCGAAGGACCAGGGTACCTTTCAAAAGTTTCAGCCTTCATGTGTAAGACATGCATCGTTGTGGCATGGCTGTCACAGGGTGCCGGGCGCTTTGCAGTTGGCCCATCCTAGCAACTACTGACAGGTTGTTAGGGCTGACAGTGAATATGTTTGAAAAACTGTCAAGCTTGGGGTGGGGGGGAGGGGGGGTAAAGGGCAATGAGTGAACCAGCCTCCTTCCATTGGAGACTGCACTGTCCTAAAAGTGCTGCCTAAACACACACACACACACACAGAGCATCCACAATGACAGCAGAAAAACAGAATATCCCCCAAAAATTAGTGTCATGTTGTCACTTCAAAGGTCAGAAGGCATTCTTCCAAAGAGTTCTCTTTATTGCTAGAAAAGGGAATTTAGCCTTGAATGTTCAATCATGGAAACAGATAGAGAAATGGAGACAAAGGGAAGAGATATGACTAGATAAAGAGAGAGGCAAGAGAAATGGAGAAACAAAGAGAAAGAAGAGAGTGATAGGAAAAAAGAGAAAGAACAAACAGGTAACTCACTCCAGGGTCATAACTAGGAATCTTCTTCCTGGGATAAAATAAATTAAGGAATAGGGATGGTACAGGTGGATTCTGGGACAGGCAATTCTAACATGGGTACAGGTGAGCTAGGAGGGGTCCAGACTGTCCCTTCTCCCTCCCCTCCTGGCTTGCACTGGCCCACATTCCCACTTCCTGGTGCACTCTTGGGTTCTCCCCTTTATACCCACAGGATGCAGATCAACAGAAGACTATATAAGCAAGCATCCAACTATAAGCATAGGAGGAATATTTGGTATCCAGACTCCTAGGGGAAAAATTCGTCTGCCTTTTCTGGGGCAAAGACCCCTGCTACTACCTAGTAGCATCATTACAGCTCTAGAAGGACACAAATCTCTTAATTGGAATAACAGAGCTTAAGAGACCGACAGCCAGAAAACATGGTCATTTTGTTATCTTTATCATCTATTACTAATCACTCAACCAGATATCAAATGTTTACTAATTAGCCAACCAGAAGGGATAATGACTTGCAGATGGTGAGAGTGTGCACCAGTCCTCAGGATGCTAGAGGCCAGACACAGGAGAAGCTAAGCCACCAGGATAAGCACCCCCTGAGACCACTGGCCCTTGTCTACAACTTGGCCATATTCAGACCTGCCAATGCAAATACATCTACCCCTTCCCTTTCTCCCTCTTGCTCTGTGAGCTGAAATCGAAGCTACATGACCACAGTCTCTGGAAGGGAGCTTTAACTGACTTTCCTATTGTTGTACTCACTATCTTTGTGGCTTCTCAAACTACAACTCTTTCCTCTAGATCTCAATCCCTTATCTTTGTGACTTCTCAAATCATAACTCTCTCCCCTATCACTCCCCTAAGAGTGATATCTCCCTTATGAGCAATAAGCATTTATGAAGCACCTACTCTGTGCCAGGAAGCATGCTAAGGGCAAGGGATAAAAAAAAAGAAAAGCAATTGTGGTCCATACCCTCAGTGGTTCGAATGGGAGAGACACACAACTCTCTTTCTCTTATTCTTCACATATATGTAGTTTCTACATAGTTTACATACAAATACACACATACACATATACACACACATATATACATGTGGAACATAGGAGGACAAAAGGAAGCACTGACCCTGAGGAGGACCTGGAAAGACTTCTTGTAAAAGGTGGGACTTGAAGAAAGCCAGGGAAGCAGGGAGGTAGAGACAATGAGAAAGAACATGCCAGGGAGGGGGAATAATAAGTGAAAATGCCTGGTGTTGTGAGATGGAATGACTCATATGAGCAACAGCAAAGAAATCAGGAACTGTTTCACTTTTGTATTTGAATCTCTAGTATTTAGCATAGCTCTGGACATTTCATTCATTCATTCATTCATTCATTCATCTAGGCCAAGAGTCAGCAAACTATTGGAGGGAATGTGGGAATACTGGGACTCTAATTTACTGTTGGTGAAGTTATGAACTGATCTAACCATTCTGGAGAGAAATTTAGAACTACGCCCAAAGGGCAATAAAACTGTGCATACCCTTGATCCCGCAATACCACTACTACATCCTTATCACAAAGAGATAAAAGAAAAAGGAAAATATTTATAGCAGCTCTTTTTGTGGTGACAAAGAATTGGAAATTGAGGGAATGACTCCAAAAGACTCATAATGGAAAATATTCTCCATATCCAGCAAAGGAACTATGGAGTCTGAATGCAGATAGAAGCATATTATTTGCTCTCTCTCTCTCTCTCTCTCTCTCTCTCTCTCTCTCTCTCTCTCTCTCTCTCTCTCTCTCTCTCTCATTATGTTTCTTCTTTATTGTGGTTTCTCCCATTGGTTCTAATTCTTCTTTACAACATGACTAATGTGAAAATAGGTTTAATATGAATGTATATGTACAGTCTATATCAGATTACATGCCATCTTGGGGTAGGGGAGGGGAGAGATGGACAGAAAATTTAGAACTTAAAATCTCATGGAAATGAATGTTGAAAACTAAAAATAAATAAATCTATTTTTTAAAAAACAAAGAAATTGAGGGGATGCCTAGCCACTGGGGAATGGCTGAACAGGCCATGCTATTTGATTGTGAAGACATTCTATTGTGCATAAGAAATGAGAAACATATATTGTGCTTTAAGAAAATGAGCAAGATAGTTTAAGAAAAACCTAGGATGACTAATATGAACTGATATAAAGTGAAGTGAGCAGAACCAGGGAAAACATTGTACACAATAACATAAATATTGTATCAATGATCAACTGTGAAAGACTTACCTACTCTGATCAAGACAATGATCCAAGACAACTCCAAAGGACTCATGATGAATGCAAATTGAAGAAGCTTTTCTTTTTACCATTTTCTGTTTCTTTCTTTTTATTATTTTATTTTTTCAAATGGCTAATATGGAAATTTGTTTTAAATGACTTTACATGTATAATTTATATCATGTTGCTTGCTTTCTAAATGTATTGGGGAGGGACAGAAAGGAGGAAGAAACTTTGAAAGTCAAAACTTTAAAAAAAGAATGTTAAAATAAATAATTAAAAGTCAAAAAGAGAAAAAAAAGAAAGCAAAAAAAGAGGAAGGAATGAAGGAAGAAATGGGAGAAAGGCAGAACCATTCCTACTAAGATGAATGTCATGATCTTTTTGGAGACAACTAAGTGGACAGAGTTCTAGGCCTAGAATCAGGAAGACCTGAGTTCAAATCTGACCCCAGAGACTTACTAGCTATGTGACCCTGGGAAGTCATTTAACCCTGTTTGCCTCAGTTTCTTCATCTATAAAATGGGGATAATAATAGCACCTCCCTCCCAGGTATGTTGTGAGAATCAAATGAGATAATATTTGCAAAGTGTGTGGCACAGAGTAGGCACTTAATAAATGATTATTCCATCTCCCTTCCCCTCTATACTTGTTGAACTCATAGTTTATTTGAACAGCACTGTATGGTGAAAAGTACACTGGACTTGGAAGGAAAGACAGCTTCAATTATGAATTCTACCACTAATTAGTCACCTAATCTTTCAGTTTCTTTATGCATCAAATGATGTGGTGGAAGGGGAATGAGCTAGTCCATGAATAAGGCCACCACTAGCTCTAAATTCAATTCAATTCTATTAACATTTATTAAAACATCTACATACAAAGCACTGTGCAAGACACTACAGATACAAAACAAAAGCAAAACAATCTCTCTGCCCTCAAGGAACTTATATTCTGCAGGGAGGATATACATATATAGGTAAATAAATATAAAATATGTTCAAAATAATTTCAAGAGGGAGAGAATGCTTAAAAATGGAGAAATTAGGAAAGGCCAAAAGTGGAAGGTGGCACCTGAGATATACTTGAAGGAAGCTGGGAAACTAGGAAGCAGAAATGAAGAAGATAAAGTGTTCCCCAGATATAGGAGACAACATGTGACAAAGCATGGCAGTATCAGGTATAAGGAATTGCCAACATGCTTATTTGACTAGAACAAAGAGTGTTTGCTGGGGAATCATGAAATAAGGCTAGAGAGTACCTGAAGGACAGATTTGGGGGGCTTTAAATGTCAGGCTAAGGAGTTCACATATTATCCTACATTCAGTAGGACACACTGCAGATCTTTGAACTGGGAAGCAGCAATCATACAATCAGATTGGTGTTTGAGGAATACCAGTTTGGCAGCTGAGAGGAGGATGGATTAAAGATAGGAGGGGATGGAGTTAGGGAGGCCAATTAGAGTCTATTATAATAGCCCCAGCAAAATGTGACTTGTAAATGTCTATGATTCTTTGATCTCTACATAAACACACTGGAATGGGAATTAGGAGATCTGGATTTTAGTTCTAATTTTAGCCAAGTCTCTCCCCTTTTCTGAGATGTAACTGCTTCCTGTAATTGAGGGAATAGAATTAGTTATCTTTAGAACTCTTTCTAGTTTTGATATTCAGGAAGTTTATAAAAAATACGGACCCTTCAAGAAGGGTCTAAAAATAGATTCTCTCTAATCTTTCACAGAATGTAAAATTATATCATTGGAGATTCATTCCACTGGATCTTCCCTGCTTTAAGGCTTTCAACATTAAGATGAAAACTTCTCAGGTTAGTGGAAATTCATTTAAGGCTAGTTCTTCAAGGACCTAAAGGAATGGCATCATCATTGTCATAATTTTAACAACAACAATAATGCTAGCTAACATTTACAGTCATTGGGTTTGCTAAGTACTTTATGTATTTCATCATTGTATACTCCGAATAATTTGTCATGTAGATATGATTATTGTCCTCATTTTACAAATGAGGAAACTGAGACTGAAAAAGTTTAAGTGATATTCCCAGCATCACAGGACTACTAAGTGTTGGAAATAGGATTTGAACTCAGGTCATCCAACTGCAAATCGAACATACTACACAGTGTGCCATCCATGTACATATATATATATATATATATATATATATATACACATATATATGTGTGTGTGTGTAATGTGTATATATAATGTATGTATATATATATATATATATTTCCATGTTTTCCTTTTGTTAGAGAAGAGAGAGGAGAAGAATACATTTATACTTCCTTACTCATCAGGCTGCCAAGAAAAGGCAAGGCTACTCCAGAGTTGTATGGGAAGTAATAGGGGCGTGGGGAATCCTGGATCATTGCCTTATCATGGTGGAAGAATTTAAATATTGCAAGGAAATTATGAGTTATGTCATGCAGAGGTACACAAGGTGGATAGGTAATAGTGAAGAGCTCTGACACAAGGTGATCCACTGGTAAAAGAAATCGCAGACCACTCCAGTATCTTTTTTGTTGAAGGTGGCCTAGCCATACCAGATATTAATCTGTATTATAAAGCAGCAGTCATCAAAACTACTTGGTACTGGCTTAGGAATAGAGTAGTGGATCAATGGAATAGATTAAGTACATGAGACACAGCAGTCAATGACTATAGTAATCTACTGTTTTATAAACCCAAAGACCCTAGCTTCTGCGATAAGGACTTACTATTTGACAAAAAATTCCTGGGAAAACTGGAAAATAGTATGGAAGAAACTGGGTATAGATAAATATCTTAAACCATATACCAAAATCAAGTCTAAATGGGTGCATGATCTAGGTATAAAGGCTGATACTGTAAGCAATTTGGGAGAGCAAGGAATAGTTTGTTTACCTGTCAGATTTATGGAGAAGGGAAGATTTTATGACCAAACAAGAGTTAGGGAGCATTATGAAATGCAAAATGGATAATTTTGATTACATGAAATTGAAAAAGATTTTGTACAAAAAAAGTCAATATAACCAAGATTAGTAGGGAAGAGGGAAATTGGGAAAGAAGTTTCACTCCAGTGCCTTTGCTAAGAAAACCCCATGGATGGTACTACAATGACAAAAGATGACAATGAAGATGACCACCTCAGGTCAGAAAGTGTCCAATATGCTATATTGGAAAAGATTGAAAACAACTACAAGTAGCTCCGGCACCAATGAAGTAGCTGGGCCAGGGCTGATAGGAAGCTCAGCTGCCGACACATCTGATTAAACATCAACATCTTGGGTGTCGGTGAACTTCAATGGATGGGAATGATTGAATTTAATACAAATGATCACTACATATACTCCTGTAGGTAAGAATTCCAAAAAGGAAATGGAATAGCCCTGATAATCAACAAAAGAATGATAAAAGCAGTACTGGGGTATAAGCTCAAAAATGGTAGAATTATATCTGTTTGGATCCAACGCAAACCATTAAACATCACAGTTAATACAAGTCTGTGTTCTAACCAGTGATGTCAAAGACACCAAAGTTGATTGGTTCAGTAAAGAGCTACAACATCTCCCAGAAATAACACCAAAAAAAGACATAACATTCATCATCTACTTTAAATGGTAAAGTAGATTATCGAAAGATAATTGGAATAACATGCAAATTTGGCCTTGGGCTACAAAATGAAGCAGAGCAGAGACTGATAGAGTTTTGTCAAGATAACTCACTGGTTATAGCAAACATTCTTATTTCAACAACCCAAAAGGCAATTCTACACATGGACATCACCAGATGATCGATATAGAAATCAGATTGATTATATGCTTTGCAGCCAAAGATGAAGAAGTATGTACAGTTAAGACAAGACCTAGAGGGGCGGCTAGAGCACCAGCCCTGGAGTCAGGAGGACCCGAGTTCAAATCCGGCCTCAGACACTTGACACACTTACTACCCGTGTGACTTTGGGCAAGTCACTTTATCCTGATTGCCCTCCAAAAAGAAAAAAAAAAGACAAAATGCAGAGCTAACTGCTGTTCATATAATAAGCTTCTTATTGCAAAATACGGATTTAAATTGAAGAAAGTAGGTAAAACCATCAGACCATATAGGAATTACCTAAATAATATCCTTTGTGAATAAGAAATGGAAGTGACGAATACATTTATGGGATTTGATCTGATAGTATGCCTGAAGAATTATGGACAGAGGTTTGCAATAGTGTACAAAAAGCAGAAAACAAAAAGCATTCCAAAGAAAAAGAAGAAGAAAGACAATGGCAGTGTGATGAGGCTTTACAAATAACTGAGGAGAGAAAGAAAGGGAAAGAGAAGGGAGAAAGGGAAAGATACATCCAACTGAATGCAGAATTTCAGAGAATAGCAAGGGAACATAAGAAGGTTTTCTTAAATGAACAACTAAAAGAAATAGAGGGAAAACAATAGAATGGGGAAGACAAGAGATTTTTTTCAAGAAAATTAGAGATATCAAAGGAATATTTCATGCAAAAGTAAGCATGATAAAAGACCAAAAAATGGTAGGGACTTAACAGAAGTAGAAGTGATTAAGAAGAAGTGATGAGAATATACAGAAGAACCAAAAATGAAAGATCTTAACATCACCAATAACGAGGATGGTGTGGTACGAATCTAGAACCAGACATCCTGGAGAATGAAGTTTAGTGGGCCTTAAAAAGCATTGCTAACAATAAGGTTAGTGGAGGTGACAGAATTCCAGCTGATCTATTTAAATCCTAAAAGATAATTTTGTTAAAGTAAAGCACTCAATATACTAGCAAATTTCGACAACTCAACAGTAGCCACTGGATTGGGGAAAAAAAAAACAGTTTATGTCACAATCCTAAAGAAAGGCAATGCCAAGGAATGGTCAAATTACTGAACAATTGTGCTCATTTCACATGCTGGCATAGATTCTTCAACTAGGCTTCAGCAATATGTGAACCAAGGATTACAAAAAAGCAGGCTGCCTTTCAAAGACATAGAAAAGCTACAATCCAAATCACCAACATTCACTTGATGATGAAGAAAACAAAGAAGTTCCAAAAAAAATTACTATTGTTTCATTGACTATGCCAAAGCCTTTGACCAGATCAATCACAACAACATGTGGCAAGTCCTCAAAAAGATGGGAGTATAAGCCCATCATACTCATCTCCAGAGGAACCTGTATGCACACCAAGAAGCAGCAGTTAGAACTGAACATGGAGCAACTGACTGGTTTCCAGACTGGGAAAGGAGTACAATAAAGCCGCATATTGCCACCTTATTTAATTTACATGCAGAGTCCATCATGAGAAATGCCAGGATAGATGAATCAAAATCTGGAATTAAGGTTTCTGGGAGAAATATCAACAGCCTCAGCTATGCAGATGATAGCATTCTGATGGCAGAAAGAGAAGAATTAAGAAGCCTCTTGCTGAGAATGTCAAAGCTGGCTTGAAACTTAAAGTAAAAAAGTAACTAAGATCTTGGCAAATGATCCAATGACTTCCTGGCAAAGAGAGGGAAAAGAAAAGGGAACAGTTTTTTATTTTATATTTTTGGGCTCACAGATCACTGCAGATGGTTACTGTAACCACAAAAATAAAAGACACTTGCTCCTTGGAAGGAAAGCTATGGCAAATCTGGACAGCATACTAAAAACAGAGCCATCACCTTGCCAATAAAGGTCCATATGGTCAAAGTTATGTTTTTTTTTCCAATATTAATGTATGGCTATGAGAGTTGAACTATAAGGAAAGCTGAGTGCCACAGAATTGATGCTTTTGAATTATGGTTCTGGAGAAGTCTTTTAAGAGTCCCATTAACAGCAAGGAGATCAAATCAGACAATACTTAAAGAAATTGATTCAGGCTGTTCACTGGAAGGTCAAACACTGAAGTTGAAGCTTAAATACTTTGGCCGCATAATGAGAAGATGGGACTCATTGGAAACAACCCTGATGTTGGGAAAGATTGACAGCAAAAGGAAAAGGGCATGGCAGAGGATAAGATGAATAGATAGTGTCATGGAAGCAATGAACATAAACTTGGACAGACTTCAGGAGATAGGGAGGTTAGAAGAGCTTGGTGTGCATGTCCATGCCATCAAAAAGAGTCAGATATGACTGAACAACTGAACGACAACAATGGGGGGAGGCTTTAATAGGGGTGGGCTCTGCTAGAGCACAGAACAGGCACCTGGGGGTGTTCTGGAAACAGCTCAAACCATCTCCAAAGCCAACTGCTAAATTTTTGGTGTTGGCATTTATACCTTAAAAATCAGATACAAATCAGGGTTTGGTTTACTTTTTGTTGATTGTCTAGAGGTAATAACGTGATGGAGAAGATGATAAAAAATTAAACTTAAAAATGTGATGGGCATATATCCTCCCCACCCTGAAAACACGGTTTTTCAGAAAGCCAATTGCAAAACATTTAGTAGTATGCCCCCGACTTCCTCTGAATTCTGCTCAGTGAGTCAATAAACATTTATTAAACACCTAATATATGCCAAGCACTATGCTAAACACTGAGGATACAGAGAAAGGCAAAAATCAGACTCTGCTCACAAGGAGCTCACATGTTCAAACAAGATACAGACAGGCATTGAATTAGGGATTAATGGCATGAGATGCTAAGGTATTATGAAGGCATTAGAATTAGAAGACATTGGAAAAGACTCCCTAAGATGGGGTTTTCTCCGGAACTTGAAGGAAGCCAGGAAAGCCAAAAGGTAGAGAAGAGGAGGAAGAAAATTCCAAACATAAGAGACAGGGAGTGAAAATGCCTCGAGTTTGGAGATGGAGTATGTCATTTCATACAGAACAGCAAGGAGTCCAGTGTTTTGGGACTGAGAAGTATGTCTAAGGTTAAGAAGACTGGAAAGGAGGTGGGGGGTGGGATGAGGAAGCAGGTTATGAAGGGCTTTGAATGACAATCAGAATTTTATTCTTGAGATGATAGGAAGCACTGGGGCTTACTGAGTAGGATTGTGACATGGTCAGACCTGCACTTTAGGAAGATTAATTTAACTGATAAGTAGAGACTGACATTGGGGTGATATTTGAAGAAGGGGGATCGACCAGAAGGTTATTGCAATAGTCCAGGGGTAAAATGATGAGGGCCTGCACCAGTAAACTGACAGTATCGAAAAAGAGAAAGTGGATTTGAAAGATGGAATGAAGGCAAAATCAAGAGGCTTTGAGAAAAGATCAGACATAAGAAGAATAAGAGAGAATAAGGAGTCAAGAATGATACCTATGTTGAAGCCTGGATAAGTAGGAGGTTGGTGGTGCTTTTAACAGTAACAGGGAAGTTTGGAAAGGTGAAGGATTTGGGGTGAAAGATAATGAATTTGGTTTCCTTTTGAAAGAAACTTTCATTTCAGGGGAAGCTGACCCCGTTCTCTAGTTTGCACATTGCCCCTCACACTGAAAATCTGCCAAGATCCAAAAAGAAGATGCTGGCCACATACACACACTCAGTGAACAATCTTCTCATTTTCATGCTGTAAAATTGCATATCCCACCAGGGCCTTTAGAGACCAGGGCAGAAGTAGGATCAGGAGCTGTACTTTGCCAGCACAGCAATATGGGGAGCTTAATTAGCAGGCACTCCAAAGAGGCCCCTGTGCCCTAAGCCTGAAGAGAGTTTCTGCTCATCCCTCCCCGCACAGGCAGAAAACTGCCCCCTCCTTAGAGTTCAGCCATGTCTTCTGGAGTCTTTTCTGGGGGGATCTTTGGGGTGAGCAGGAAATTAATAGGGGAACCTCCAACAAGTCTCCAGCCTTCAGTCTTCCCCTCCCACTCCATCCTGTTCCTGCTACATTCACTGTGCCATGCCTCTGCTCAAAAGCTTTAGTGGTTCCCCTTCCCTACCTAGAGGATAACATATAAAACCCTTTGCTTGACATTCTAGCATGTCACAAGATGGTTCCAGTCTATTTTTTCTACAAGCTACCTGGTTCCAGACTTGTGTCACACTAATCCTTCTTATATGCTCTCCACTCTGATCAAACTTGATAACCTTAGGAAAGGCATTTAAACCCTCTAGGTCTCCATTTTGTCATATATAAAATGGAGGCCCTGCTCCTACTGACTCAGATAAATCAAACACATTTTTCAGTGTGAGCATTTACATAGCAACAATCAGTGAACATTACAAATTCAGGCTTGATTTATTGCTTTGTCGATAGTTTAGACTTAAGAAAGTAATAGAGAGCCCCTTCTAGTTTTAAACAACGACCCCACGATCATACTTGCTATCCTTGTCCCGTGTTTTCCCTTCTTTGTGCCTCATACCCTGAGGATCTCACCCCTCCTAGTTGGATTTATTTTCCTTTTCTTTTCTTTTTACAGGAAAAGTTGTATGCCCCTTGGTGTTCCTTATCTGATCTCATATCACTTTCAAATATCAGTAGATGAAAACTATATCATTTCTACTTTAAAACAATATAAGTAGTTGTTTCTGTGCCACAGAATGAAAGAACTTCAGAGATGAAATGTGTCTCCAAGGTCATCTGTTCCACAATGCACCTTAGCAGGAATCCCCTCAGTAACAAGCCCAATAAGTAGTAATCCAGCCTCTGTAGAAGGACCTAAAGTAATACAGACCTTGCTACCTTCCTGGCAGCCCACTCCATGGTGCCATCATGTCTTAACCCTCCCTGTTGTTGTTCATTTAGGTCCTACTCTTTGTGACTCTGTGGACTATACTGTCCATGTTGTTTTCTTGGCAAAAATATTGGGGAGGTTTGCCATTTCCTTCTCCAGTAGATTAAGGCATAAATAGATGTTAAGTGACTTGCCCAGAGTCACACATCTGGAAAGTATATGAGGCTGAATTTGAACTCAGATCCTCCTCACTCCAGGGTCAGTACTCTATCCACTGAGCAACCTAACTTTCTCTACTGGATTATAGAATCCCTTGAGAACAGTGATCACATCCTGTTCATCTTTTTTAGCCCTACTCTTACCTTACTCTTTAGCCTTTGATTGCCTAGCACAGAATTCTGTATGTAGAAGACACTTAATGAATAAATGAATCAATTCATAGTTCACAGGGATCACAATTAAGAAGAAATATTTGCTTTTATGTCAGTAGAATTCTCAGCATGACGAACCACATTCAGTGAGTGTTTAATACATTTTGAAAATGAATTGAATCAGTGATTGTGAATATGGTTGTGCAAAGGTACTGGGGAAAATGGGTACTTTAAAAGCCACAGGAAGGAAGAAATCTTGCTTGTGCTGGTCATTCCGAAAGGGAGTAAACAAGTTCATTTCAATTTATGGAGGTTGGGAAGCTTCAATCAGTCCCACCAAATATTGCTGGCATACTATTGGTCCTAAGCTTCAGAATCCCAGTCTATTGGTAATAGCCTGAGGCACCTCAAATCTGACTGAAAATAGGAAGCTAAGGAGAAGATCTTAGGGGGTAAAATACATTCTGAAGGAAAAGGAGGCTAGAAGCTCATATGCATGTCCTCCTCTCCACCTCATCTTTGGGTTAAGGAGAAGGTATTCTTATCTATTAAAAACACAGGAATGGGGTTTAAGCATAATTTGCTTAAATGGGTCAAAGTGATTAAAGTGGAATTTGCTAACAGCAGGGAAATCTCAGAGACCCAAAACGAATTTGTAGGACCTTTGTTGGGATCAGCTCTGAGATAGGTTTGCTAAGGCTGCTTGAAGCTGAGAGTCTTCTGACAGTCTATAGACATCTTCTGTTTTGCCAAGAAAGCTTCAGGCTGTCAGGGCCTGTGCTCTAGGAGTCTGGTTGTTCACTACCAAAAATGTGGGGCTCCAGAAACCCTAATCTCTCCATGAGCCTTTCCTAGCAGCCTCCTGGGCAGAGGCATATCTAGGAGGGGACAAAGAGGGATGTCCAAGAGTCCAAGGATGATGAATTTAGAAGGACTTTACAGAACCTGCAGTCCTATAGCAGTGTAGAAATAACAGTTGAACACTGAGTTGGCAAAATGAATTGTTAAATAGGAAAATAGTAGATGGGGGGCTAAGAAGAGTTCCCCCCTCACCCTCTTCTGTACTGTTCCCTATTTTGTTTCCTCGCCATAACCCCTTCCCCATCAATATCCTGTAGATGGTGTCCCAAATTCTCTATATCTCCACCACAAGGTAACATCTTACTCTTTCACCTGCTTAAGGGTGCTTGGCTTAGCGAGGTTTATAGTACTTGGCATGGGCACACATAAAATACACATTTGGCCACTTCCCCTACTCATCCCTGAAGTTCACTCAGTTTCGTCATCTCTAAAATGGAGACACTGACACTTCACTGCTTGCCTCTCTCATGTAAATCTCATGAAATAATGGATGAGGCATGAAAGAGAGAGAAGGGAGAGAGAAAGGGAGGAAAGAAAGAAGGAAGGAAGGAAGGAAGGAAGGAAGGAAGGAAGGAAGGAAGGAAGGAATCT
>NW_027185771.1:36251342-36276335 GCF_028583685.1 Petaurus breviceps papuanus
GAAGGAAGGAAGGAAGGAAGGAAGGAAGGAAGGAAGGAAGGATAATTTCTTGGGTAGACTCTGAGTCACTTCTTTGCCCAAGTTCACATCTGTATGAGATCTAAGAGGGGTTTACTCCTGTGCAAGTATCTAATTTCAGATACAGGAGTGAAGGTTTTCCAGGGAAATCTGGAAAGATCACACACTGAATCTGGAAACTAAAGGAGCCATGGACATATTGAAAGAAAGTCAGCCACATCCAACATTCTACTACCAAAAGGATGCTATTCAAAGGTATTTGGGGATAAACTACATGAGACTATATTTAAATAATTCTGGGCCAAGGCAAAATAGGCTGCCCTTGGCTTTCATCCCTGTCCAGCTTCCTGTACATACCCATCAAGCCCTGTTTAGGGAAGAAAGCTAAGAGCCCTGACAGTCATCTTGATGAAGATTAATTAGCCACTTTAGTAACAAATCGTCCCCTTAATGCCACCAAACACAAAGGCTACCACACCACAGTGAGCCTGAGGTCCTCTGCATACAGTCATCAAAAACCCCTTGCTGGAAGCTACCACCCTCCCTCAGTCTGCACCCCCACTCCCATTCCTCATCCTTCCCTCTGTGAACTGGCTATGTTCCTGCAGGGCAGATCCTTCTTCACTAGGTCAAAATGCAAACCTACATCCCTGCTTCTTTGAATCATCCTCAACAGAGGAATTCTTTCATTTTAGCCCTGATAAACATCAAAGGGAGCTTCCGTGCCCACACCTGAAGGGCCATACAACAATCACCTCTGCTTTTACCACCAAGGTCCTCATTTCTCAGCTACTTTCTAAGAGCAAGTTAGATGGTACACTTGAGGGTGTGTGTGTGTGTGTGTGTGTGTGTGTCTTTAAAGAAAATTGGGGGGAGGGAGGAGTTTGGACAGAGACTACTGTCTAAACAAACAAGCCCTAGGCTCCAGAAATGAGCCCATGACATTGTTAGGGGTACTCACATTAGGAACATAACAGGATAATTATTGAAGAAAGTTCTAAGAATTACTCATAAAAAGAAGTCATTTTTTTGTCATTCCTTGCCATTAACAAGTAACTTGTGAGCTAATAAATGTCACTCCCCTTTCCTTTAATTAAAATAATAAATATTATACAGTAATGCAGATTGACGTTTATATCTTCATTTATGGGAAGGGGGATTTATGGTCAAGGCTTTATTTGATGGAGGCCACAAATAATGGCTATTAAGCTGCCATGGGATGGACACAAGCTCACATTAATGAAATTAGACAAGGCCGGGTACTGACGTACGGAGCCCGCCTGCTCAGGAAGAGCGAGAGGCCACTCAGAGCAGATGTTTTCTTTGGCGGATGAGCATGAAGTTTGCTCAGCCTTCCTGGGCAGGCTAACTTTAAATCTGTAAAGCATGAGCAGCCCAGCTCCCCTGCTGGAGCCCTCTGAGACAAAGCAACGAGGAGTACAATTTTCCTATTTCCTCCTCTCAAGTGACAGTTGTAATGACCTTAGCCATTACTAAATTTTGCAATCTCAAGTCCCATGATGGAATCTATCTGGATTGTCTCAGAAAGCAAAATGAAACCTTATTTTTACCCATGCTCTCTTCTCTCAAGGTACAAGGACAGAAATGGTTTTCCAAAGGAACAGAGGACTTAGAACTTGGAGGAACCTTCAAGGTGATCATATCCAAAAGTTCTCAACCAGGAGTCCATGGTTTCCCAAGGGTTCTTTGGATTTCAAAGGGGCTGTGAACTTAAATCAGGAATACATATGTGTGTTTATTACAGATAATATATATTTGTGTATGTATGTATATTCATATATATGTATGTGTGTGTTCAAGGGTTTTTTTTCCTTTGGCTTTTAGTTAAAAGTGATCATTTCCTTCAGTTATGAAACCTTTTTCTGACAAGGGGTCCATAGTTTTCAACAGGTTGACAATGAGGTCCATGACAGGACAAGGTTTAAGAACCCCCGATCTAGACCAACATCTCTAGTTTACAACTCAGGAAACTGTGAGACCCTGTGAGGAGGAGGGATTTTTCCTGATTTAAAATCCAAGGAGGACATAGCTCCTGACAGAGTATCTGCTGATGACAATGAATAATGCCCTCATGCCCAAATAAATAAAAAACTTCTTTTTTATGAGTAATTCACATATTTTTCTCAAGAATTTTAGTAATGGGTAAATACAAAGGAAGAAAAGGTAAAATCATCCCCAGAGGAAAGCATCACTTCTTACCTCCTGGATTCTCTTCTTGCTCAAAGGATGCAGCCTGGGACCACAAGCTTCACAAGTGTCAGGGCTGTTTCTCCTAGGGTCCCTGAGGAGACATTGGAGCCAGCTCTGTTCCAGACACAGGGGAGCCTGGAGAGCATCTCAGACTGGCCTTCTGGGCAAGCCGCTGAAGTAGCTGCTGCCCAGGACCCTCCAAGAGAAAAGCAGGCTTTGGCATAATGCAGTCACACTTTCTCTACTCCGTCTTGCTATTGAGATTTATCTCTGTGGATTTATTTACACCTCAGGACTCTAGGTACCTCAACTCACATCACTCCACATCCTGCTTAGGGCCATAGGAGGAAGGGCCCAGCTAGGACAGCAGGTGATGCCTAGTTGTTTGGAGAGCTTAGAGTCTGTAGGTACAGAGAAGTGGTTTCTTTTCCCTCCTGATTTGATCAAGGAAGATGCTTTCATGTTATTAGACTTGTTTTTTTTTTCCTTTCTTAAGCTACAGCTATTTTGGGGACCCCTTTGGTGTAAACACAGAAGGCAATAGAGGCCATAGAAATCCTCCTGTATTGGGATGCAGAAGACCTAGATTTTAGTCTTAGCTTCACAACTTATTCACTATGTGACTCCAGACAAGTGTAATGTTAATGGGATATACGATCTTCCCCCACCCATTAATAGTTCTCACATGGAGCCCATTTAGGGAAGCTTGCTTAGGAGAGGCTTGATTGTGGGAAGGCTTTCACACCTTTCTAATTAGGCATTGAGCCACAACCTATGGCTCTAAAAAGGGTATATATTCTCTGAGGTTAGCATATTGCTTTGGGGCTCACTCACTAGAAGAATGCTCTTGTGATTTGATCAGATGAAACTCTGGGTAGCCGTTAAAGAGCCCCCCCCCCCCCCCCGACCCCCACCCTCAGCTTTGAAAAACCCAGGTGTTAGAGCTTCTCTTTCTGGTAACTATGTATGTATTGCCTTGGTCAGACAGTTGGATTTGTCTATTGATCTGTGCTAATTTTTCAGATGGTTAGATGCCCTGTTTGTTTATTTCTTTGCTTGTATTTTCTCTATTTTCTTTGTTTTGGATTTTCTCTGAAGTCCAGGGTGCTGATTTTTCCCCTGAACTAATGAATGTAATTTTAAAAGATTGTTGACCCCATGAACAGTCATCTGTCCTAGTAAAGCAGATCTAAGAACCTGTGCTAGCAGCCATCCTGGGTATGCCAGTGTGATTGTCACTACAAGAAGTCTATTTCTGCAGGGGTGCCTGACCCAGACATGGAGTCTTGTTCTCCTCCCCTTCTTTCTTGTCAGAAACTTTAAGTATCCTCCTCTCTCCTCTCTCCCTTCTCCCTAGTTCCTGATACTTTTTATATATTATTTTTCCCTGTCAGAATATAAAGACCTTGAGGATAGAGATTATCTTTTTGGTTTTTGTTCATATCCATAGCACTTGATATATGTATCATCTATCAATGTCTCTGAGAGTCATTTTCCCTACCTAATTAATGAGTTAACCCTTAAATCCTGAATCTGAGCCAATGGGCAACAGTTCTCAGTTGACACACAATTCAAAAGTGAGCATGGCAGAGCAAATCCAAAAATGATTTCCTCTGGGGTTGGAAAATGGATTATGTAATAGATTTTATTGCAGGTTTCATTTTCATCTGATGAAGTTTCACTCAGGTTTAAATTGGTCCTCCCTGACTACCTACAAATGAGAGGTGGAAAGCAGGTGGCCCCTGAGTCGGCTGGTAGACAAAGGGTTGGGATTGCTGAGACATGCTTATGAGAAGTGAACTAGAAAACAAGTCCCTATAAAACGTATTTGGGGAAAAGTATTAGTGAACTGAAAGCTCAAAATGAGTCAACAATAGGGCATGGAAAGAGAATTAATTATCGCAACAAATAGTGAGGGAAAGGTCACTGTTTCCCCAAGCAGTCCATTACACTTTGATGTAGACTCCCATCATTAGAATTTTCTTGTAATTTTCCCCTACAATATCTACACATTGCTACCAGTTCTGCCAGTTGGGGCCAAACAGAACAGGGCTAATTACTCTTCCACACAGCAATGCCTGAATATGGTTATCATATCTGCTGCCCCCAACCCAAGCCCCAAGTCTTCCATTCTCCAATCCCAGCTCCTTCAACTAATCTCCACATAGGATGTTTATGAGTCTCATCATCATGCTAGTGCTCTCAACGTGTTACAGAATCTCAAATCGGGAGGAGCCATCAGAAGCCACCTGGTCAAACACATCTGATCCAATGGGTACCTGCACAAGAATCTTCTCTACAACATTCCTGGCAAGTGATCCACTGGATTTTGCTTAGAGATGTCCAATGAGGGGAGAACCCACAACCTTCCAGGGCCATTCTACTTTTGAATAACTTTATCTGTTAGGAAGTTAAGAAGTGGGATCCTAGGTGGCACAGTGAGAAAAGCGCCGGCCTGGGAGTCAGGAGGACCCAAGTTCAATTCCAGCCTCAGACACTTAACACCCACACAAAACAAAAAAACTAGCCGTGTAACCTTGGGCAAGTTATTTAACCCCAACTGCCCTCCAAAAGGCAAAAAAAAAGTGGGATCAAATCTCATTTAGTCCTCTCTGACCTATCCCTCATTTTTTTTATATCTTTCCTCTGGAACCAAATAAAGCAAGTTTTATCCACTTGGCAGTGCTTAAAATACCTCAAGATAGCCATGGTCTTCCTTCTTCATCCAATCCTTTCACAACTCTGCCATTCATGCCACCTCTACTTAGACCACTACTTCTACCTCCTCCCCACTAGTAACTCGGACTCTGTCCCAGGATTCTTTAGTTCTGGTAGGTCAACTTCTGCCCTTTGCTGCCAGGGTCCAGGCCTCTATTCAGCTTCTTGGCCCATGCTTATACTGCTTCCCTCTTTGTAGTTCCCCTTTATGTGCTGTCTTCCCCTATTAGAAAGTAAGGCTCTTGAGGGCAGAAGCAATCTTGCTTTTTTTTTTCTCATCCCTAGCATTAAGATACTGTCTGGTGCAGAGTAAGAACTGAATAAATGTTCTATCGATCTATCATCTATCTCTTATCTGGTTGTCCATCTCTTATCAAGCTATCTATATATCTGTCCCTTTCACATCTATCACTATCTCTCTTATGGAGTTGTCTATTTCTAGCTGTCTCTTATCTTTCACTACTTCTTTCTTATCTATGTATTATATTTTGTCACATATTATTGATTGATTTATCTTTCCCATATCTATCTCTTATCAAACTATGTATACCTATCTAACTCTTATCTACTTGTCTATATGCCAATCTATATCTACTTCTATCATCCATCTATCTCATATCTCTTTAACTCTTACCAGTCTATCTCTTGTCTCTTCTCCAATTGTCTCTATCTACCTGTCACCTTCCGGAACTTCTCCAGATCATCTATCTCTTCTCTAAACTATCTGGTCAGGGCAAACTATAGGAAGACTATCATTTCCCCAAATTTCAGTGCTCTGCTTCTCTTAATGTATATAACACAATACAATACTGCTTGCCTTGAGGTCATATATAATACAATATATGTATAATAACGTTTCTCTTAACGTCTTCTATAACATACGTATAATATAATATATGATAGTGCTTCTCTTAATGTCTTATATAACACATCTCAGACGTTTGACAGGAGTCGCTGGCTGATAGTTGCCTACAGATCCCATTCTTTCCTGTTTTGAAAGTGGGTTCATTTACCCTTCTCCTTTTCCGTTTTTCCAAGTAACATCATCTCAGTCATCACACCTGCCTGTCCCTTTATTATCATGAAAATGAATTGCTCTAAGCCTTATGACTAGAATTCATCAAACATAGTGAGGAGCTTCTTTGCTACTTCCTTATGCATCTTGCTTACTGGCTTCCCTCTCGTCATTTTTATTCTGTCCTTGCCAGTCCAAAGATCATATCTTTTGGTAGAGAAAAAAAAAAAGAAATAAAGTAAAACCTGGGGAACTCTCCCTTTTCTCCATTATATATTACTATTACTTCATGTACCTTGAGAAGGATACTTACCCTGTTCTGAAGCAAATTCAGAAAGGGAACAAGCATCCATTATGTACTATTGCCAGCAGGCACTCTGCTAAGTGCCAAGGATACAAATAAAAGAAAAAGAGAAAAACAGACTCTTGCCTCAAGGAGTTTACATTGTAGTGGGGGAAAAATAACACACAAAAGGGACTGAAAAAACTGAGATGGGGGAAGGGGGAGGAAGAACCAAAGATATTGAGGAACAAGATTCTAAGTCCAGAAAGTCAGGACTAGAGCTAGAAGGGGAAGGAAGGCATGCTGGCCCGGGTCTCTTCACAAAATGGAGGCTCCAGCAAGAACTCACCAAGGGAGCTTGGAGAGGAAAATTCTATGGTGAACAGGACAGAAAGGTGATAGGATGCTCCATGGTGAGGAGACCCCAGCTACTGAGGGAAGTTCCAGGTTAAGACAACAGTAGGGGCACAATGTTGAAGGCCAGAAGGTCAGGGACAAGGCTGGGAAGGGGATGAAAACAGGCCAGCCTGGGCCACTTCACAAAATTGGGCTCCAAGAGGAACTCACCAATGGAAAAAGCTGACCCTTCCCACCCCCAATACAGCTTTAAAAATATTTTTATCACCTTTACCATGCATCACCACAAGTTCAGTCTGAACTTTAGATCTCCTAATACTACTCTTAACATTCTACACTGTTGCCCTCAGCGACCTGGCTTTTTTTCCACCTTCTGTACCTGACTTTTAAAAATGCAGATTTGCCAAGAAATTACCCACACAGCCACATCTGAATGGTGTCCTGCTTCACCTATTAATTTACAAAAAAAGTATTTTCCTTTCCTATTTGTAGGGTTTATTTTTTCTGAACAAAGATAGAGCAAATAGAGCCTTCAAAGGTCAGTTAGATAACCCCTGAAGAGACCTGGATTCAAACCCTGCTTCTGACATTATCTGTGTGATCTTGGGCAAGTTATTTAACCTCAGGAAAATCTCTAACATTATAAATTAATGTTCAGTCTTGGAGGGAGGGTTTCCACATCTTTGCTAAATCTTGAGATCATAATATTGATTTTTTTTGCTAGCGCCAAACAGATATAATTTATTATATAACATATATTATATAATTACATATATACTATAATTCTCCTGGTAGTGGATCATGTTTTTTAATTTTTTTTAATTTTTTGCTTTTTTTTCAACTTTTATTTTTTTAATTAAATTGTTTGTTTCCTTTTAGTTTACAGGATTCAATTCCACAATTCCTTGAGTTTCACATTTTTCCCCCTCCCTCCCCTCCCCACCATGGAGACATATAGTGAAGTATAGGATCTGTAAATACTTTCACATTATACATTAGTCAGGTTATCAAAACGGATTGTGTCAGCTGGCATGAGAAATGGTAAAGAGAAATTAAAATGAGAGAAAATAAATAAAACCAAATAAGAGAAGGAAAAAGATCAGGTATTTTTCTTCCGCCTGGATATAAACTCAGTTCTTTCTAGTTCTTTCTCTGGATGCACATATTTCTCTCCATCATGAGTCTTTTGGGATTGACTTATATCACTGCATTGCTGAGAGGAGTCCAGTCTATCAAAGTTGGTCATCATACATACGTTGTGTCTGTAATTGTGTACAAATTTCTCCTGGTTCTGCTCTTCTCACTCAGCATCAGTTTGTATAAGCCTCGCCAGGTAAATATGAAGACCGTCTGCTCCTCGTTTCTTATAGCACAATAGTATTCCATAACATGCATATACCACAACTTGCTCAGCCATTCCCTAATTGATGGGCACCCCCTTAATTTCCAATTCTTTGCCACCACAAAAAGAGCTGCTATAAACATTTTTGTACATATGGGTAATATTGATTTTTTTTTTAAAGAAGCAACCCAGCTTTCTTCTCTCCAGAAATTTCCTCCCACTCCCTGAACACTACCACATATGAAGCCTTCTGCTGACTTTGCCAACTGTGCCCTTCATAAGTCCTCTTCATTTCTGACACAGCTGCGCTCTTCTACATCTAATAATTGTTGTTTTCGTTCAGTTATTCCAGGAGTGCCCGACTCTTTGTGACCCCGTTTGGGGTTTTCTTGGCCAAGATACTGGACTTACTTTGCCATTTCCTTTTCCAGTTCAATTTATAAATGAAGAAACTGGAGCAAACAGGGAGGTGCTATTGTGATCCTCACTTTACAGACAAGGGAAGTGAGGCAAAAAAAGAGGTGAAATGGCTTGCCCAAGATCACACAACTAGCAAGTGTCTGAGGCATTTCTTCCTGACTCCAAGTACTCCATCCATCTCTCCATGATGTCTCCCACACCATGGTAGGTATCTTCTCTCCTTACTACCTACCTCTCTTTTCAGTCTCCTTTCATGCTATCCCCATCCTCCCCCCCCCCCATTAGAATGTAAGCTCCTTAAGGGCAAGACTTTCTTTTGGCTTCTATTCCTATTCCACACTTAAGGCAGTGTCTGGCACATAGTAAGGGATTAATAAAGTACTTGTTGTTGGGTCATTCAATATTTCCTACTGACACCCAAAGAAATGAAAGCAGCAGCAGCAACTTATATATTAAGATAGTATGTGGTAAGCCGAGTTTTGCCTTATAGACACTTGAAGTCACAATTTAAATGAATATATTTTAATCAAACTCAGAGAATAATACACATATAAATGTAGTACACATTTTCTGGGAGCTCAGGTCAATTAATATTTTATTGGAATTTTGTAAAAATGAACTCAATTCTAGAAATAGTTTTCCAAGGCTATAGACTCTAAAATAAATTCTCTTTAATGGATGATATTGCTCTGTGGTGTTTTGTTTTGTTTTTGTTTTTTGTTTTCCTAATTTTGCCATTCCCTTTACTGGTTGAGATCACAACAAAGACTTGCCTTTTGATCCTGGGAGGATCTCTTTGATGTCCTCTCATAAATACTTCATAGAGGGAACTCCTAGGTCCACTAGAGGAATTCCTCCTCCTTTTTTAACATTCCACATTTACTATAGCCACACTCAGACTGATACTGTTATCCCTTTGTCACACTATGGGACTGCCCCACCTAGTTTTCTGGTCACCCTAGATGAGGTCATTTGTCAGAAAAAAAAAGAGGGAGTCTGGATGACAATCCTTTTTTTTTTCTTCATTTTTTCTGAATGCATGTGGATGATCCACAGGAATAAAGTATCTGTTTACAAATGCTGATTAAATAATAGAATTGCAGAATTTCAGATCAAGGAGAAACCACAGAGACCCCTCTAACTGAACTCCTTCAGAACTCTTTTCCAGATACAGAAACTGAGATTCAGAGAGATATAAAGACTTATCACAAAGTCATAAATATTGGCAAAACAGAGGCTAGAACTCTGCTCTGCTAACTTCTGGTCTGCTTCCCTATCAATCTTGTGTGGTATCAGCATGACCAGGAGACTCTTTGCTGATATAAGTCACTAAGGTCAACCAAAGCTGGGCCTTCCACCCATCTCCAAGGAAGACGATGACCCCAGAAATTCTCAGCTTCCTTTTAAGGATGATTTCAAACATTGCAGGAAATGTGCTTATTAAAAATCAAAAGAACATCCCTAGGAAACGGGAGGCCTCTGCTAGAAGAGAAAGGACAGAGAGATACAAAGGGGGGCAAGAAAAGTAGGCAGACAAGAGTAAGGCCTTTCACTCTAAAGATGTGGCCCATGAAGGCACGGTCACAGTTACACTTACAAATCCCCTCTCCAAGGCCTTCCAGGACCTACAGGCGTAGAAGATATCACGTCCTTGGCCTTCTCAGGTATTCTAGCATTGCTGTGCGATGACATTTAGCATGAGCTGGGGAATCCATCTTTTGAGAGAGGTCCTAATTAAAAGGTGAGTGTTGTCCCAGATCTCCAGTGTCCAGAAGTTGCATTCTTTGATAGTTTCCCAAAATCATAAGATTAGAAAATATTCAGATTGGGAGGAGATTGTGGTTCATTGGTTCACTCCTGCATAGCTCTTTTTAATTCCAAGGACTTGTCCGTGGGGTTTTCTCAGAAAAGGTACTGGAGTGATCTGCCATTTCCTTCTCCAGTGTGTTTCCATTTTACAGAAGAGGAACTTGAAATAAATAGGGATTAAGTGACTTGTCCAGGGTCACACAGCTGGTAAGTGTCTGAGACTGACTTTGAATGTGGGTCCTTCTGACTCCAAAACCAGCACTTTTATCCATTCATTGGGAGAGGATAGAGTTCAGCAAATCCAACAGAGTCATTTTATGGATGGGGAAATTGAAGTCCAGAGAGATGAAATCACTTATCCACAGTCCGAATTATAAAGTGAGAGATAGAGCAGGAATGTGAACCCACCTCCCCTGGTTCTAAGTCACCAAAGCACCCTTTCCACTAACCCAGGGGAAATACAGCCTATTCATGCTTTACTTAAAGGAGGTGATGACAAGTTGTCTTTCCTGGGGGACCCCTAGAGAGGGGATTTGTGGGGATGACTATGGGGATCTTCATGGTCCACTCTCACATTGGTAAATGGCCCTTCCTTCACTCATCTCCTCCTCCACTTTATCCTGTAACCAGGTCACTCAGTCTGAGCCGCAAACCCTACCTTTCTTTCCATTAGAATGTGAGCTCATCGAAAATAGGGACCACTTCATTTTTGTCCCTGTATCCTGTACCCATAGCACATTGCCTGGCACATAGTAAGCCCTTAATAAATGATGACTGATTCATTCCCAAGGCAATCAAGCAGGAAAAAAAAAAACATTTGATTTGTAATCATAAGACCCAGATTTGAATGCTGCTTCAGATACTTTCTCCCTGTATATAAGCACTTCACCTCTCATTTCTGAGTGTTTCCTCATATGTAAAATGAGAAAAATAACATTTCCTCTACCTTCTTCACAGTGATATTATGAGGAAAACACTCTGTAACCACAACGTTTTATGAAAATAAAAACCTGCAACAGCTCTGGTAGGTCCATAGTTTCATGTTCCTAACTATTGTGTGTCGAGGGGTGGGAGATTTGCTCCGGGTCTCCCCTGATCAATTGAGTCCCATTATCCACTTGACAAAATGATAGAAGTAGGACTTTTGGAAGATAGTACGTCTCAAAGAGATGGATGTGTGCCATGGTCCCATTGTGGGAGACGTGAGCCTTGATGGGAGTAAGAATGAACACCACCAGTTACTGGGGTTGCCTCAAATAGTATTGGTGACTGAATGTCAGAAGGGACAGGCTTCTAATTCCCTTTTTGGTAGTCTGGGATTTGGAAACGAAGAGAAATTACCCTAATAGATGCCTTCTGTGACTCTTTTCCAGTGCTTCCTCTCCCAGCATAGGAGGGAAAAGGATGGAAATCTCAAGAGAATCTCATCTAACTGATTGGGGAGACTCAATCGATCCTTCACCACCACCTACCCCCAACACACACATACATACATACATGCTTCAGACAGATAAGTATCATGATGGATAAAACCTGGAGTCAAGAAGCCCGGAGTTTCAATCCAGCCTGAGATACTTAGCAGATGTGTGACCCTAGACAAGTCACCCTCTGCCTGCCTCAGTTTCCTCAACTGTAAAATGGGAATAATAAAAGCACCTACTTAATAGAGTTGTACGGATTGAGTGAGGAAATATTTATAAAGTTCCTGGCACATAGTAGGTGTTTTTATTTCCTTCTTTCCCAAACATGACAGTTCCCTAATACTCTAATGTATAAGCAAGTAGAGGGGAACTAAAAGAAGTTAGGGTGTTATTGGAAGCAAGATTTCCACAAGAAGAGAAAATGGGGAAAGGGAAAAAAGAAAGTCAAATTATCAGGATAAAGGGGCAGCTAGGTGGCGCAGTGAATAGAGCACCAGCTGTGGAGTGAGGAAGACCTGAGTTCAAATCCAGTTTCACATACTTAACACAAAATAACTAGCAGTGTGAGCTTGGGCAAGTCACTTAACCCCAATTGCCCTACCTTCTCCCCTCCAAAAAGAAAAAAAAAAGAATATGAGAATAAGAATGTCCCATGCTCAAAATTACTGAAATATTCTCATAGTCATGCTAATCAGTCCCCCATCTGAGGCCAGAGTAGCAAAAGCCAGCACCCCACTAGACGACAAGAGACAAAGGGTTCATAGATCCAGAGCCAGAAGGGACCTCAAATAGTTAATAATAGCTAATGTGATACGCCAAGCACTTTACAAATATTATCTCATGACAACCCTGGGAGGTAGGTGTTATTTTAATACCCATTTTATAGTTGAGGAACTAAAGTGACTGAAATAACCAAAGACTTAGTTACTCGCCTAGGGTCACAGAGTCAGTGAGTACCTAAGGTCACATTAGAACTCAGGTCTTTTTGACTCCAAGATACCATGGTGCTCTATTCATGGCACCGCTTAACTGCCATCTTGTCTAACTCCCTCATTTCACCAGAAGAGGAAAGTTAGGTCCTTACCAAGGGCCAGAGTCACTAAAGCAGCATGGGATTCAGACCCGACTGGTCTTTAAATCCTCTCCTGTCTGAAAACTGCTCCTTGGGAACTATACAAGAGGATGTTTGGAATTCTAGGAGGAACAATCGACTTCTTAGTTTTGTGCCCCTCACCCCCTCATTACGGGGAGTTTGCCAGGTTTTTGTTGTTGTTGTTTTGTTTTGTTTAAACAAAGAAAATGCTTTTCCTGTGCCCCATGCTCCTACACAATACGGAAAGAGGGTAGGAACCAGGGCTAAGAGAAGCATTATATCCTGTGACTGTGCACTCAGAACCTGTTGAGGCTTATTTTAGGCATCCAGTCTCCTCTGACACCGTGTATAACGTACAGTGACTTTTGCCATCCCTCGCCTTGCCCATCTTCCATCCCTTTGTTAGGGAACAGGCCTGGAAAAGCATAAACTTCAAAGAGGCTTCTCCTGAGCATAGGAGTAGATCCACATTTCCAGAGACCCGGAAAGTTTATTAAGGGCCATGCTCTGTGAGTTGCTGGCATTCTAATGCTCTTGGATGCTGCGTATGCAGATAGCGTGTCTCCCTTTATATGAAAATTACAGCATTCGGTTTCGGAAATGACATGATACTCCTTTAAACACCCAGGAGTACTTCCACAAGCTCTATTACTTTCCTCTGTCTTCATTTACCGCCCGAGAGGTAGACCAGCATCGCGTGTGTCAGGCTGCTCCCCATGAATAATAGATATGTCATTTTTAACTGTCAACAAAGTACCTGTAATGGGGTACTCGGGCTTTTAAATAACCCGGCCAACTCGCGGCTTTGACACCACATTTATGCAGAGCTTTGCAACGGAACAAGAAATGATTTTAAAACGTACCTGGATTAAGCTGCAGAATCAGGTTTATTCACACATTATTGTCCTTATTTAATATTTCATCGGGCTCTGCCTCCCCCTCCTCTTCTGCTGCTGCCTTGTAGGAAACAAGACAATGAGGATGTCCCATAGGCCCTTCTGCTGTTCCTAAGCGTTGAGGCAGAAAGATCTTTCCCCAGGATGCTTGAGTTCTGTAGGCCAGCACCGTCCTCAGTAAGAGTTTGTTCCTGCCTGTCTATGACATCTGGGTGATTAAAAAGAAGGGAAAACAACTCAAACCCCCTTTCCTCCAGACAACAGCAGTTAGCACATTCTGCTGACTATTCTGAGCTGGGATAAAGTGAGAAGGATTCCTGACTTGCCCATGAGTGAGTAAACCATGTTCATCTGAAGACAACATCTTGGCTCTCCCGTCACAAAGGTTGTGAATTTTGGCAGGACAAATATGTAAGCCCAAGAAGTATAAGAAGAAGTAACCCTCTTGCCCCCTGGGCTTCTCTACCAAGCAGATGTCTTTGTCAGGTGTCAGAAAGTGAGGTCTGACTTAAAAGATAGAACAAAATGATATGGCTCATTGCAGGAAAGTCTAATCATTGTGATTCTCTGTCCCCCAATCTTCAGCTTTTTTCTCGAATAATGGGAGGTGGGGACTTGTAAATAATAACACCTACACTGGATATGGCTTTCTTAACTCTGATTCTCACTCTAGGTCTGTGAGGTAGGAAGGCAAGCATTGCATGGCAGATTTAGCAACCATTATTTAGTATCCAAAAAGGAAAAGTGGTCAGCGGCTAGCCTAGGTAGGAACCAGCTCAGGCTCTAGAAGACAGTGTCACATCACACATCTAGTAAAGGACCTATTCTCCATTTCCCTCCTCAACTCTCAGTTGGGTGGGATGGGAGAAGAACAAACCAGTCAGATAAATACAGGGTTCTGTTGTTGTTTTGCCCTTTGTTTTGAAGAGGACCAATGACAACTCGGGGTGATGTCTTGACTCCTATGTGAACCGGATTAAATCAAGGCAGAGCTACGCAAAGTTGTCAGCCTCACTCTTTCAGAGTCATGAAAATCCAGTGGCAAGACAGAAGTCGGAACAGCTGGCAACGGCTAGGGACGTGGTGAATGATCTTGGCATCGTCGTCTGACCAGGCTCTCAGCACCTGCTCCAGCCACCTTCATGGCCATTGGAACAAATTGTCCCATCTGCCCATCTCACCCAGGAGGAGGCTTCACATGCTTGGGGTAGGCATTCCCCTAAATCACCAAGGGTGCTGAGCTCTGCTGGTTACCCTCAACCTGGTTTAACCTGTCTTCCAATTTGATTTTACCAGGATGTGCCTGCTGCACGTGCTACAGCTTCTTGGAGCCACAGGTGAATGTTGAGAGCCAGGTGGACACCAGTGGTGGATGGGCAACCCTGAACAGGGCTCAGCAAGCCCTCCCACCAGAAGTACTAGTGCTCCTGGAAGACTTCATAATGTAGGCTTGGAAAAAGCTGATAATAACGAGGAACCTTAGGGACTGGTAGAAGGAAAAGGGAGGCTAGACTGCAAAGACAGAAGGAACAAACACAAACTATGTTATAGTCACCTTAAAGGTTAATGAGCAAGGGCAGAAAACCAGGAAGAAGTGCAAGTGTCCCTTTACAGGGGGTGATGTTACTAGACACCAAGGCATGTACAGAGACTACTGAGTAATTACATAGCTTTGGAAGAGAAGTTTATGGATCAGAAAAATATCTGGGGCAGCTAGGTAGTATAGTGAATAGAGCACCAGCCCTGAAATTAGAAGGACCTGAGCTCAAATCCAACCTCAGACATTTACTAGCTTTGTGATCCTGGGCAAGTCACTTAACCCTGACTTCCTCTGAAAAAAAAAAAAGAAAGTGGATTTTGCAAAGTCAAGAAGACCTAAGTTCAAATCCTGTGTCCAACTCTTACAAGTTTTGTTTAGCTTGTAGCAACTCATTTAGCTAAACAAGTCATTGAACCTCTTAAGCCTCAGTTTCTTTCCCCTTTAAATAAAGATAATAAAACCTGAAGTTTCTGTCTACAGGGTTGTTATGGGGCTTAAATGAGGACTCAAACTTAAATTTAAAGACTTAAATATAGTCTTTAAAGTACTATATAAAAATCAGAAATTATTATCATTATTCATTAGTCCTGTGATTTCATTGGCATAGGGAACTCTTCATGAGGAAATTTCTAAGCCAGCACTGCTCTGACACTTACCATTTTTGAGAGTTCTCTGGGGTCAAAGGAAATTAACTCACTTGCCCTGGGTCACAGAACCAGGGTGATCAGAGGCAAGAATGCCTCTGAGGGCAGCTCGATAGCCACTATGCCACAACTGACTATTTTTTAATTAACTTTAGTCCTTCCTTAATTAACATAGTTGGGCTTCATAACCAGGTCCCTGGATACTAACTCCAGGGCTTTTTCCCTCACCTCCCCAAATCCTACCTATCTTTGAGGGCCCAGATTTAGTACACGCCTCGAACACCCATAAAGCCTTCCCTGTCTCTGAACAACTTCCTTGGAAGTCTACAATCACTTGTAGCACCTCAAAAATCAGTGCACATTAAAAAACAAACAACTTTGAAAAACTTAAAGAATTCTGATCAATGTAATAAGCAAACATGATTTTAGAGTACTAATGATGATGAAAAATGCTACCTCCTTCTGACATACAGGTTTCAGAATGAGGCACACATTTTTGTGTGAGGCAGTTAAGGTGGTGCAGTAGATAAGAGTCTTGATCTAGGAATTAGGGAGACCTGAGTTCAAATTTGGCCTCAGACACTTACTAGCTATGTAACCAGAACAAGCCACTTAACTTCTATCTGCCTCAGTTTCCCCTTTGGTAAAATGAAAGTAATAATAGATAGCCCTTACCCTCCAGTATTATTCATTAGGATAAAATGAGATAATATTAGTAGAGCTCTTTGCAAACCTTAAAATGACATAGAATGCTAGCTTAGCTAAGTAGCTAGTGGCTAGTAGTAGTAATGACATTATTAGTAGCTGCAGCAGCAGCAGCAGTAGTCCTAGGAGTAGTAGTGGTGGTGGTGATGATAGTAGCAGTATTTTGGAGATGATCAATGGGAATTTGTTTTGCTTTATTATACATACTTGACATAAATATTTTGCTCTTTTTTCAATGATGGAGGAGGGGAAGAGAAAAAAATCAATCTGTTATTAGAAAAATAGTTTCATTTAAAAATAAAATAAACGATTACTCCATTCATAATCTTGCAATGGTTTCTCATTCCAGTTCATGAAATCTTCCCTTTTCTTCTTCCTCAAGTGAGCTTTCCCACCTGGGATCTCTCCTAGCTACTGGTCTGCACTGTTCTGTGGTATACATATAGTAATCTATGGCTTTGAACCTTTTGTGTACATATCAATCTCTATTGAAATCCTCCTGTGATATCTCATCACCATGTGTGGGGACAGTCCTGGGTCCTTAAATGATTTGTCATCAAAATACAAGCTCTGTTTGGTCTTTCCAAGCTGAAAATGTCAGTGTTAGGCCACATGTCTGGGGGATGAGGGCTGAGCTCACCAGGTTTATGGACCTTCATGGGCAACAGTTTGGCTCACAGAGGATAAATTGTTTTAAGCCATTTTAATGCACAAAACTATCCATTAAAGCATAGACAGGCTGCTGTCTCTTACAATAAAAGTCCTCATGCTGGTGAAATTATATGTCTTTAAAAGTATTAAGGAAGAAAAGTGGACATAACTCATCCTTTTATTAGGAGCTCCTCAGGAGGAAAGGAAAATATACCCTTTTGTCTTTTTATCTTCCCTCCTCCAAATGCTTTTCTGGTTCATATTCACCACTAAATAAATATTTACAGATCCGGACTAAATTTTATGTGGGCTGATCTTGGGTGCCCAGCTTGACTGCTGACTCCATCGGGATTGGCACTCTGCCTCCTGTTTCTGGACCCACCAAGGTGACAAGGACAGACCCTGGATGGAAGAGAGGAAAATTGCCCAAGGTTCCAGTCTCCTTCCCTTTGGATAGCTCGTGCTTACTTCCATTTCTATAGGACTTTGAAATTTACAAAGTGCATTCCTCACAAATCCTTGAGGTAGGAGTGAGAGCATTATGATACCCATTATACAGATGAGAAAAGAGGTTCAGTGACTTGTGCACAGTCAAACAACTAGGAAGTGACAGCAAGGAGGTGCATCCAAGCCATTTACCTCCAAGTCAGAAGCTCTGCCCACTAACCACACAGCCTCCCTCCATCTGGCTTCCCATCTGCTGAGGCTCTCAAGCTCAGCCTTCCTAGAACACCGTCATTCCGGCAGGTGCCTGTCGCCGCCACGAGAGCATGTTTGCTCCATTCTCCCTTCTAGCCACCGCAAAGCTTAAATTAGTAACTATGCGGGCTCCTTCCAAGACATATCAGAGACCAGCTGTGCAAAGACCTGTCACCTTCTTGTCAGGGAAAGTTTTCTGTCCAAAGAACTTTCGTCATCCCTCGTGTCTCCAGTAGCTGGATGTCACTTGAAGAGACAGCTGAAGTCACTTGCAATGACTGGTCTCAAATCCAAGCTCACTGCCCTTGTCACTGAAAGCCTCAGCCCGCAGCGAAAACTGTCACTGATCATGTTTAGATATGTACGCTGAGGCATTAGATTAGAAGGGAGTGTGCACACGGTGGGAGTTTGAAAAAGGCCAAGTTGCAAGGGAAATTGTAATAGCAGTGAGGGATGCTTTAAAGAGGCATCTTTTTCCCAAACCTAATTTGTATTTCTCATCAAATACAGCACGCAGATCCACACAGAGAAGCTCGGGTACACAAACACGCATACAAACATGCACACAAGAGCCCGGACTTTCATATACGTGAATACACAGAGAAACAGAAACATACATGAACATAGGTGCATGTAAACACACAAAGAGATGCGTAAACAAAGACGCATAAAATATAGACACACAGACGTGCCGGTTAACATTCATATATGTGTGTAGTGTGCATATATGTATATCTACATAGATATGCAGATAGATATAAAAGATAAATCATATAAACACATCTAGTCATATATAGCCCTAGCATATATACATAGACATACTACTACAATGGTGAAGGTTTTCCAGGCTTTGCTCTCATCTTACATGGCAGATGCTCATGGACTGATCTCAAAAAGAATCAATCAGTAGATTGAAGACTGATTTCACCAGTTGTGTACACCATAATGTACACACAGGCACTCATGCACACACACACACACACACACACACACACAAAGCAACAATAGCAATGTTCTCTCCCTCCTTCAGGTGACAAATGCTCTTCTGACCACTATGGTCTAGAAAGATCTAAGCTTTGATGCAGGTCATTGCATAATGGGGTTTCGTTCTGTTTTGTTTTGTTCTTTATCAAGGTGTGTCAAAAGGGACAACTCTACTTCAGGAGCATTTAGAAATCACCACGACCGGAGAAGACAGCTTTCAGTAAATCACCTTGTCAATTGTAAAGCTCTTACAAGAGGATGCTAAGTATTATCAGAAAACTGAGGTCTGTTCAAAGAGAAAATTAAGTTTGGATAGAACCATGAACAGAGCCTGGTGCTTTTGATCACCTCTCCCATCTTTTGCTACAATTCTTTTTGCTCTGGGATGCTTACAGTGGCTACTGTCAAACCCGCAGTGCAAGAAAAATGGCCCAATTACGAATTAATATACATTGGCTGCAACTGAATGCTGTACTTCAGCTCGTGCAGATTTATTGTGGGTTTCTATTATTGGTATTAATAAATGTATTTATAATAAAAAGATGGATTATACCCTTAATAGTCAGAATTTATGACCATCATCTCTGTGATTGGGTTCTACAAAGCCATAAAATTAATCTATAGGGTGCAGAAAGATCCAACTCATGCCACAGTGGGTTATCACCAGATCTTTGATCTACTTTTTGTGAGTTCTTTTTTGAGGGGGAAGGCTAGGAATCTAGGGTGCTTATGCAATTGGGTATGAGATGATCACGGGAAGAAAATGGCACCTGATGGCTTGACTAAGGGTCTGAGAAGTGAACAGGCAGAGTTGTGTCTTGGTCTTACAATGGAGTACAAGTCAAGAGATGTGGGCTCACATTCCAGCTTTCAGGATGCATGGTTTGTTGAGTGCCCCTGAGCAAGGCATTTTAACATCTCTTTGCCTCAATTTTCTCCTTTGTAAAATGGGTAGAGGGTAACCTTATGTTAATTGTTATGATTACAGGGGGAAATTATACATAGGCAATGGAGAGATTCTCTGTCGCCTAAACTTTCCCCTTCCTCCATAATTTTCAACCCCCTTTTATGTATTATCTTTCACCATTAGAATGGAAACCCCTTGAGGGCAGGAACTGTCTTCCTTTCTGCTTGTATTTGTGTTTCTGGTATTTAATGTTGTGGCTTGGCATATAAACATAAATTGTTATTGACTGACACCACACGTAAGGCCATGAGCCTTCATTAAAGGTGACACCAATTCCAATATTCCTCTTTTGGAAGTGTTTTAAATTTTTCTCAGAAAACTCTACTTAAATGTTAGGAAGAGGAGTTCGAATCCAGCCTCAGACACCTACTATATGTGTGATTCTTGGAAAACCTCTTCATTGCTGCCTGCCTCAGTTTTCCCATCTATACAATGGGGATAATAATGGCACCTCCCTCCCAGGGTTGTCCTGAAGATCAGATGTGATCATGTTTATAAAAAGCTTTGATGATCTCAAAGTATAATATAAATGTTTATTGTTGTTGTTGTAGTTACTAATCTTATCAATTAAAACTGTCTCTCTAACTAATTCTAACTAACAGAAGAAACAGGATGGATACACAACCCTTAGTTCAGAAAGTGAGAAAATAAAGGCTGTTGAAAAAAAAAATCAGCCAATGGCCCTGGGAGGAATTTGACTTCATTATAAGATGCAGGATAAGTTAGAAAAACACATGCTTCTAGTTTCAAGAGTCTGTTTAAATTAAGTTGCAACTGGCAAGAGGTAAGAGTTACTTAGAAAGGCACCATGCTGTATCAAGGTATGTTTATTATTTTAAAAGCTCATGGCATGAGATTCTCTAATTTAGTGTTTTACATTTGCCATGTTTAGCTGTGAAAAGATTTGAAATTTTACAAATGAAATCTGATACATTATAGTTGCAAATTGTTTGACAGGCAAAGCAAGCACCTGCCCTTTGGATCTTGAGATCGATCTACCCGCCACCCCCAGGGAACAGCACCCCAAAACTGCACATGTGTCAAAGAATAGATGAGCCTTCTGAAGGCTGAATCAATGGCTCCAGTGTTATAAGAGGATGGGAAGAGTGATGGTTTCCTCTGGCTTGGTCCTCACCACTTCTACAGAATAAGATTACATCCCCTCTTAGTTCCAGCCTCCTGTGCGTCTCAGGATTGTTTCTTTTGGGGATAAGTCCATCAGCATTTGCCACACAAGATGAAAGCACAACCCAATAAGCCTTCAGTAGAGACATGGTATGCATCTGTTCCCAGACATGGAAGGATGTTAACTATAGCACTGGGAAGACTATGTGACAAATGGGAATTCTCCTCATTCACCTTGATACCCCTAATAACACAACAGAAAAACATCAGTGCCAGGAAATTTTTTCATAAATAAATTTAAAAAAATTAGTTTGGAAGATGTTCAAAGGCTTATCCCCACCCCGGACCGAACCCACACTGAAAAAAAGCAGAAACCTAAAACTTTGAACTGACTTAAAATGTATATGAAAAGATGAATGCAACAGTCAGAAAAAAAGGTTTCCATGTATGGTCACTTGGCCTTTGCTCCCATAAGATGAGTTCTTAAAACTCTACCATATTCAGAGTCAAGACTATAGCATCCATGATAACTACAATGCAATGCATGCAGATAACACTGGAAGGCATCTGAACTCAGATAAATGCAATAACCAACGCTGGTCCCAGGGGACAGAAGACAAATCAGTCACTTAACACTTATTTCTTAAGCACCTACTATGTGCCAAGCACTGCTAAGCAATAAGGGATGAAAGCGACTTCCCTTCTCCCAGTAGTACAGGTGCAGAATATTCTTATGTCTCCATGTATGGTCACCTTGTCAAATGGTTTTGTTTCACTATTTTAATTTGATAAAATGGAGGATTCTGTGTAGAGAGAGATATACATATTGGGAAGCACTATACATTCACATAAAAAATTCAGAAAAAGTCAATAAAACTTTTAAGCATATAAACACAGGAAAAATAAAACTACGCCTTAAATACTTTAATAATAATAGCTAGATGGTACAGTAGAGACAGGTAGAGCTCTGGGTCTGGAGTCAGGCAGACTGGTCTTCCTGAGTTCAAATCTGACCTCAGACATTTACTAGCTGTGTGACCCTGAGAAAGTCACTTCACCCTGTTGGCCTCAGTTTCCTCATCTGTAAAATAAATTAGAGAAGGAAATTACAGACCATTCCTTTATCTTTGCCACCCAAATAGGGAAACAAAGTCAGACACAAGCAAAAAACAATTGAACAATGACAACAAATTTAAAATGTATTTAGTAGTTTAAGATTTTAAAAGTGATATGGACATGGATATAGATATTTGTGTGTAGTATGTACGTATACACATACATACATATTTGTATATACATGTAATCTTTATGAACAGATATGTCTATATAAATACTGATATAGCTACAGGGCTGAATGGATATAGTTGTCTATATTGTGAAGATCAGATGAGAACAGATATAGAAATGGAGTCTGTTATATAGATGTAAATATGCAGATAGGTGCTAGATAGTAGATGACAGAGAAATAGAGAGACAGATGGATAATCTCATCACACCTCACAATAGGTCTATGAAATAAGTACTATTAATATCTCCAGTTTACAGATGAGGAAATTAAAGCTGGAGAAGTTGCAACTTCCGGGGGTCACTAGCTGGGACAAACAGCTAAGTAAGTGTGTGAACTGAGATCCAAATCCAATCTTCCTGGGTTTGAAAAGCCTTAACTTTAACCTCTACAATACACTGCTGCTTTTTCTATGAAGCTGACTGCAAGATCCAGTGGCTATATTTTATGCATTTATATTTTTCTCCATGTTTCTAGGGCCTGGATATAGGTGAGTAGTGCAACAATTTTGTTGAAAGAAAAGTACAAAGAACTTGCTCAAAACCTTGAAAGAAACTTAGCCACCTCCCCTTAACCATAGGGCCAAGGGCAGGGTGGATTGTTTCTGGATGTTATAGTCAGATGAGGTTCACCCACATCCTAGCTACTTCCCAGAGAAATCAATCTCTGCTTTTCTGAAGGGATGCCTTCCTTGTTTGGCCTTGACATTTTCTTAGATTGGCAGGTTTATTGGAATATTAGCAAACGAGCTCCTAACAATTGCTTTAATTTTCTTTTCATGGATAGTGAATTCACCCTTTTCAATTTTGGTAATTTGGTTTTCTTCTTACTTTTTAAAAAATCAAATTAACCAAAGGTTTATCTATTTTGTTGTTGTTTGGTAAAACCAACTCTTAGTTCTATTTATTAGTACAATACTTTTCTTACTTCCAATTTTATTAAGCTCTCCTTTGATTTTCAGAATTTCTAATTTGGCATTTAATTGGGAATTTTTAATTTGTTCTTTCTCTAGCTTTTTTAGTTACATGGACAAAACGTTGATCTCTCCTTTCTCTATTTTATTTGTGTAAGCATTTAGAGAAATAAAAGTTCCCCTAACAGCTACTTTGGCTGCAACCCATGAATGTTGGTATGTTGTTTCATTATTGCTGTTCTTTTTATGTCCTCGACATTCTCAATGGTATCACTGTGCTCCCTTTCAGGGTTGATGGCAAGGTCTTCACAAAGATCTGCATGGTCAAGCTGTGGCAATGGTGATACACTGAACAACAGAATCATTTCCTGTCCTTGGCAGGTGTCACACACAAGTATTTTTGGAATAAGTATTTTTGGAATAGAATTTGCTCCCAATCTCCTTCACCAAAACAGAATTTTTCCCCTCATGGTTTTCAAATACCTAAAATTTTGCATCTCTAGATGAAAGGAAAATGTCTAGATACATAAAATTTACTAGGTAGAATAAATATTTACTGATAAGGATGCCATTAGTTTAAAATTTGTTTTCATTTGGGTCTTTTAAATTGCAGTTTATCTCCCACATATGGAGGGGAATTTTTTTTCTAAACCTTCAATAACTATTTATTTCCAATCATTTTAGGAATCATGAAATGTATATTAAGTGCCTACCATATGCTAGTTGTTGGGAATGATATTATGATAAAGAAGATATGGCTCCTGCCATCAAGCTTACTTTTGGCCAATTCATCAGGGGAGATAAGATATGTAGGAAAATAATTGACATATAATAAGGTGTGGTGAAATGAACACTCAATATGGAGTCTAAGAACCTTGGTTCAAATCCTGTCTCTGTTGTTTATTGCCTGTATGAGTCTGGGCAAGTCAAATGGGTAGATTCAATGAAATGACTGATCATGTCATTCTAGCTCTAAAGTCTAGAAACCTAAGAACATAAAGTATAAAGAGCTATACATATCTAGATTTAGAGATGGAAAAGACCTCAGAGAACTGTTTTAGTCCAACCAATTGGATCACAGGGAGATTATTTGCCCACAATCACATAACTGGCGAGATTTGGTCCTATTTTTTCCTCTATATAGTTCACTTCAAGCTGGGCGTAGATCAGGAAAAATTGGAGAAAGGTGATTGCATCTAGGCTCGACTTAGCAGATGGATAGACCAAGACACATACAAGGGACTCAAAGAAAAAAAGACACCCCCCACCCCCAAGACCTCATGCCTGGGAATCAAGAGGTTTGTGTTATTTCAGTTCTGCCAAAACCTCCCATGTGACCTTAGAGGAAACCTTCCTCTCTCCAGGTCTTAGAATTCCTTGGCCACACCTCACCACCTCCACCCCTGTAAAATGACTTCAATTCCAACTCTGAGCTGCATCTGCTCTTCTGGACTTTTCAGACGGACTTAGAAGTCTGAATTACCCAAATAATCAACTCAAGTTTCTCTTATATTCTATAAGCCCAGTCAAAGAACATTTCTGTGAGAAAGCTGAATCATGAAGAGGCTTAATTAACATAACTGCCTAAAAGGTGAAATGTTCCTTCATAACACTGACTCTGAGATGGAAAATCAGATTCCTGAGGAGGAGGCCGCGAGGAGAAACCCACTGCTTCGCTTAAGGATTTCGTCCCACCAATCCCACGAAGTAGTCTAACAAACATGTGAGTGTGATTAAAGACAGGACTTTTGGTGCTGAGAGAGTTAGGTCCTTAGAGACAGGCGGATGGAGGTGGAGGAAGGCTCCCCTTCCAAAGGAAGCAGGACTCAGCTGTTTCAACTTGAACATTGACTCTTCCTTTTTTCCCACATAATGACTTTAACCTGGTGAATACCTT
>NW_027185771.1:36291335-36296928 GCF_028583685.1 Petaurus breviceps papuanus
TGGTCCCAGAGGTGAGAGAGTTGGCCAACACAAAGCCTGACCTCTCACTGGGTCACTCTGCCTCTTTCAAGGTTCAGCTGCTGTGTTTAACCCAATGTTCTGCCTGACTGCATTCACTCTCCCTTCCCTACCCATGCAGGCTGTACACCTCTATAGGGACCAGTAGTAAGATTCTGCTTCATCTGAGAATCACTCTCTCAAGTACCTTTCTCTCTCTTCTCGTCTTCTCCTCCTCATGATTCATCCTTTAAACTACATAGGAAAGTCACAATCAGAGAAACATAGACTATTAGGATAAGAAGACCATATAATCCTACCTACTTATTTGTCAGATAAAGCCCAGAGATAGTAACAAGCTCATATAGCCATGTCCAATCATTGACAAAATATGTATACTATTAGTACATAACATATGTGATAATGTATGTCCTAATGGACCTCATATATGCCATGGGATGTGTATAGTAAGTTTGTAGACATGAATCCCTTACAAGAATTATAGAGGCCCAGGAAATTATGGCACCATGAGGCTAGTAGGCAGAGAGATAGGCTAATGTATGGAGGGAGGAACTGAGTTTGGTAGAATATTTTAGAGGAAAGTAGGGATGTTAGAGAGTAGGGTACAATATTCCATGAGTTGAGGTGAAGGCAGAGATAAGCCGTTATTTGGTATGGGACATATTTTGTTTAACAACCAAAAATGCGGAAAAGTTTCATACTCAGACCTGTCAATGGTCAAGAAAACTTTCTTTCCCCTTTCCAGGGGCTATCATAAAACTCTCCCATCTGATGGGTTCTGTTTTCCCCAATGTCCTACACAACAGTTCACATCACTCACAGTATCAGTGAAGGTTAAGGTTCTGGCTTACTCTTTTATGTCTTGGTTATACATTGTTCTTGTTGGCCTATGGCTCCTTACTGTGCTAGTCTCTTTGTTTTCCCCTGTATAGGAAGTATATTGTCATGTCACGACAGCAATTTGACCCTCCGTCCTACACTGACTCTTTCCTGCCAGGGACAGCAGGCTTCAGTATAGTCTTCTCCAAGCATGCTGGGCATGGCTTAGCACCTTTGACTGAGAGAGCTTCCAGGTTGTCACAGTGCCATCTCTGATCACCATCTTTCCTCTGTGGTTCATGTGACATCTATTGTAGGGAAGCCGTTTCCTTTTAAAGCATGTGACAATCTACTGCCCTTTGACTCTGTGATTCTGAACCATAGGCTGCCCAGGCCAAATATTACTGCCATGATCCTTTCTTCCACTTCCCTCAGATCCATCCAGATATGTCCTAGTCCCTCTAACATCCTTATCACACTCTTCCTTATTTTTCTATTGTGCCCTCTGAAATCCCTGTTCTATTGTTAATAAGTTGTCCTTTACATTATACTTATGCTCTCTCCTTGGAAATTACCTTGTATATATTTTATATTTAAGTACATGTATATATGATGTTTCTTCCCAATACAACATCTTCTTTTTGAGGGCAAGGATAGTTTTATTTTTATTTTATATCCTCAGCCTCTAGCATTTGCCTGACATATAGTAGGTGGTTTAGTTAAACTGAAATCCTCAAAGGGGAAATAATCCAAATATAAAAGGGGGAAGACTGTCTAGAGATCTGACTTAAGTACATTTAACCCAATTTTACAAGTGGGAAACTGAAGATCAGAACCAGAGTTCTAGTTACACCACTCCTCTACTCAAATCTTTACTGACTCCCTCTTTTTTTAACCTTTAAAATGAAATACACAACATGCCTCTAACACCTTCCTTCTCTTTTAGGCACTCTCTATGCCACCAAAAATGGATCACTGGTTGCTATATGAATGCAATATTCAATTTCTCATCTCCGTGTCTTTTCAAAAACCACTCATTTCCTATGTCTAATTATTCTTTCTTCTCATGTCTAACTCTCACAATCTTTCTTTTCCTTCAAGGCCCAGCTTGAATTCTATCTCTTTCTCCAACTTCCCTGCCCCAGCCATCAGTGATATCTCTCTGTCACTCTCTCTCTGTCTCTCTCTGTGTCTCTCTCTGTCTCTGTCTCTACATACACACACACACACACACACACACACACATGCACACACACACACACACACACATATATATATATATATGTATATATATTTAACTTTGGATTTATTTGTTGATGTCCATATAGTACATCAACTACTCTCTCATATTCCATGACCTATAGAATCAAAACTACCAAAGGTGAAAATTCTAGAATCTCTCAATTGGAAGGACCCTCACATGGCATAAAGTCTAACCCAGAGCTGGTCAAGAATCCCATTGACAACAGACCCAACAAGCGATCATCCAGCCCTTCTAGGAGGCGTCCAGGGAGGGGTGTCCCAATACCTCCCAGGGCAGCCCGCTCCATCTTGGGACAGCTCTAATTCTAATTATAACTCTAATTCTAACTTCCATCAAGTACAAAGTTTGCCTCTCTGCAGCTTCTACTCATTGCCCAAGTTCTGACCTCTCGGGCCAAGCAGAACTCGTTTAATCTTCATCCATGTGATAGGATCTGACTTCTTTTTGTCCCTCATCCTATTCCTTTTCTGAGTCCTTATTCTACTGTGTTAAGCATTGGTGCTAACTGGTATCAGTGACTCCACATTTAATAGGCTCACAGGATTAAAGAACCATAGGTTTAAAGCTAAAAGGAAACAGCGCTCATCTAGTCCAATTCCCTTGTTTTATAGATGAAAGAAGAAACATCATAGAGGAGAAGTGATGTCCAAGGTCACCCAGATAATAAGTGGCAAGACTAGATTTGAACTCAGGTCTTTGTGTTCAGGCCCTCTAACCACTGTACAACTAGCTGTGCCCTCTGACAATATCTGGAATTCTATCAGTAAAATTTTTGTCATTCATTTCCTACTTGGCTTTCTTCCTTTTATCCACCATTATCATCATGTAGAAATGGAAAAGAGTCTGGATTTGGAGTCAGAAGGACTGTATTTTCATTGATGTTCTACCACAAACTAGCTGTGTGATTATGGAAAAATAAAACTTCATCTCTTTGCTTCCTTCTCTGTAAAATGAGGAGGTTGAACTGAATTGCTAAGGATTCTTTTAAGTTTATTTGTGAAAAAGAGAGAGACAGAAACACAGAGAGAGAGAGAATGAGACAGAGAGAGAAACAGAGATAGAAAATGAGACAGAGAGAAAAAGAGAGAGAGAGAACGAGACAAAGAGAGAGAGAGGACGAGACAGAGAGAGAATGAGACACAGAAAGAGAGAGATCAGTCACTAAGTGCATACTATGTGGTAAACTGAAGATAAAAATAAGGCAGTCTCCACCCTCAAGGAATTTAGATTTTAATGGGTACCATGTGACTTTGGGCAAGTCACTTTACCCCAATTGTCCTCCAAAAAGCAAAAAAAAAAAAAAAAAGATTTTAATGGGGAAAGAGAATCTGGTGGGATAGGGGAGAAATGCAAGGATATCCCAACAGGAGCATGGCAACTGACAAGGAGGTGGAGAAAACGTCCAAAGAGTGAGTCAAGACGAGAGTGAACAGAGAGTGACTGCGGCCCCTCCTGAAATGTGGATTTATCGAGGGCATCATCACCCATAAAGAAAGTGGTGTCTTAGGGTAAAGCTTTCTTTATGCTCTAAGCTTCTCTCTTCTTTCTGGAGGAGTTCATTTCACAATGGTAAGTAATACCATGGTGATTTGTAGTATGAAATGCTCAGAAATACATGCTCTTACATATATATATACATATATATATACTAATATAAATGCAATAAATTCCAACCAGAATGAAGTTTTCCATGAATGTGACTGAGAAAAAAAAATCCAAGTTGTAGCATGGGGGTTGAGACAAAGAAAAATGGACCAAGAATCATCTGATTCCAGAAAAGACAATCATAGTTAGTTATGTGTGTATATGCAGTATACATGCATAGATGAATGTGTTATTTTTAAATATATAGACATGCATACAAATATACATATACAGTTTATTTCAGCAAACCACAGAGCCTTTCTATTGTGGCCAAAGTTCATTAACTGGCTACTGTCCATCAAGGATTAGCAAATCACGTGTTAAGACTTGATGCAGTAGAGAAAGAGCAGGGGAGATATAAGATCAAGGTTCATGTCCCACTTACACCTCTTTCTAATTGGTGATAACCTTTGGCCAGCCACTTAAATTTTCTGAGTCTCCATTTCCTCACATGTAAAATAATTCCTACCTAACCTACCTCATGGGTTTATTCTAAAAATCAAATAAGCTAATATCAAATGACAGGGATTTGTGACCATTCAGCATTATCCCATTGTAAAAGGATTACAAGTAATGACAGTTGCAACTATTTATATTTATCAGAAGTATTTATATTATTGATCATCTTTAATAATAATGATAGTGGTGAGTTCATTTAATTAGGGGTTCTTACCATATCAGATGGTAGTTGTGGAGTCAGGAAAGTGATAACTTGGTAGATTAATAAATGAGAATAAAAGCACAAAGAGATATTGAAGATCCCTCATATGAAAAGCCCTGGGCTTGGCTAATTATTCAGAGCTGATGACTAATTTATCTTAGAGTCAAGAGACCTAGGTTTGAGTTCTAGTCTAGAAATTTTGCTAGCAGGATAATGACAAGGAAATAAGGATTCTGAGCCTCAGTTCCCTTATCAGGAAAATGGAAATAGTGTTTATATTGCTTAACTTATAGAGTGGTTGTGAGATAAGGACTTTGTCAACCATTAAGGGCTAAAGAAATAGGACATTCTTTTGTTAGTATTATTACCAACTTCACAGGAGAATCCTTTGTAAACCATGTGCCATGGGGGAAATACTTTGTGAACCTTAAAGCATTACATTAAATTATTATGTTTATTATTGATAATAATAAAACCAAACCCTCTCACTGGGACATTGAAACTAAGAAGATATTAGGTCAAAAGCAGGAATTTGTACAAATCATAGGACATTACAATAGAAGAGACCTTAGAAATCCAATTCCCACAATTTACAGAAAAGGAAATTGATGCCCCTTGAGGAGAAATGACTTGCCCAAGGTCACAAAGGAAGTTAGTGACTGGCAGTATTAACAACTGACTGACTGATAATGGTCACCATGGGGTTGGTTGATGGATTTAATGGAGATTCTGTCCCAGACAGATTAATCAAACAAACGTCATAAAACTGGGTGGTTGTGGCTGATCAGACCTGGAATGGAATGAATATTATTATTCAATTCATTTATTCGTACTCACCAAGAAATAATCAGAGCAAAAATGTTGAGCTATCCCAACTGATTTAAGCCAAGAAAGTCTTCTCCTCTTCCTCCTGTCAGCCCTCAGGGTACCCTTCAGTGCCCACTGCCATCAGTGGAATGGTTGGGATCCCAAGGAAAAGTCAAGGCAGGACCTCAAGTCACTGTAAGCTGATCTCAGCCTCTGAATTTAGTACCCACACAATGGAAAAGGAAACACTGCCATCTGGTGGCCTCCTGGACAAATGAACAGTTATTCCAACTTCCATTGTTTGATGGTAAGGAAAAGTTGCTTCAAGAAAGAAAAGAAAGAAAGAAAGAAAGAAAGAAAGAAAGAAAGAAAGAAAGAAA
>NW_027185771.1:36296938-36298529 GCF_028583685.1 Petaurus breviceps papuanus
GAAAGAAAGAAAGAAAGAAAGAAAGAAAGAAAGAAAGAAAGAAAGAAAGAAAGAAAGAAAGAAAGATATAGATAGATCAGAGAGAGAGAGAGAATTGTTCCTCCTGAAATTTTAACAATGGACTCTTGAAAGCTGGTGTGAACTAGTTAGAAACAGGGCACATTGTAGGCAAGCCAAGTAATGAATGCCTCGCTCAGAAATTCCAGGACTCCCCTCCAAGACCTGAGAGCCTTGATGAGAGTGATTGAAGACACCAAAGAAAGAATTGAAGGGCATATTTGCTCCTGTCTGTCTGGATAGAAGTGATCCAGTGGAAGACAGACAGACAGATAGACATACATGCATGTGTAAATCTATAAGATATAGATATTTTAGAGTCTCATTTCACAGTCATAACTAAACCAGAATGACCAGATTTTTGCCCCAGGGTGGCCAGGATTTTGTCTCAGAAAACTGACATAAGGAAAGAGTGTTTTTCCTCACTCCAGGGCACCAAAATACAGGGTGGGTTTCTTCCCCATGATTTTATACCAGGAAGCATAGAATATCTCCCCTTTCTCTTACCTCGCTCTGACCCTGACCCTTCTCCTTCCCTCATCATCCTCCCTGGAATCAAATCCCAGCTTTACTATTTTCTACTCATGCCAATTTGGGTAAAGTGAATTTACCACCCACTTCCCAGGTTCCTTATTTGTAAAATAAAGAAGTTAAAACATATCATCTTTTGTATCTTTTTCTGGTCTATAAACCCATAATCCAAAAGAGATTTGAGGGTTGAGGAGAATCCAGGACGCCTTGACTGATATTACAAGGGGCTGAGAGGAATCAGAAGCTTCATTTAAATCCTGCACTAAAGTCTAGTGGAGGGAAATTCTATTGACAGAATCCAGGAGAGGTCACGGATTTGGGGTTCACAAGGGGCAAAGAGATCAGTTGCCGCTTAGACCCCTCCTCATTGGTTACTCCCTTCTTAAGACCACCATTTGAGGAAGGACCCCAGCTATTCTTCATCTCACTCTTACCTCCACTCTCACCTGGACTGTTGCAAAAGCTTTCTAGTTGCTATCTCCGTCTCTCTCTATTCTAGTGCATTCCCTCTCACCTATCAAATAGATCTTCCTAAAGCACAGGCCTGACCAGGTTGCACCCTTATCACCCCATTCCATAAACTCCACTGGCTCTCTATTGCCTTAATGACCAAATATAAATTCTACATTTAGCTTTTAAAACCCTTCATAACCTGGCCCCTTCCTTCCATTCCAATATTCTTAGACCTTATTCCCCTCCACTCAGGGATCCAATTTCCAATTCTCCTTAATCTTAGTTCCTTCCCTCTGACACTACTCCCAATGCATCCTGTAAATACCTTATTTGTAGTAAATGATTTGCATGTTGTCTCCCTTATTAGACAAGGGGCTCTTGGAGAGTAGGACTGGCTTTTTTGTTCATTTGTTTTGTGGGTCTCTTTCTTTCTTTCTTTTTCTTTCTTTTTCTTTCTTTCTTTCTTTTTCTTTCTTTCTTTATTTCTTTCCTTCTTTCCTTCTTTCTTTCTTTCTTTCTTTCTTTCTTTCTTTCTTTCTTTCTTTCTTTC
>NW_027185771.1:36298539-36300504 GCF_028583685.1 Petaurus breviceps papuanus
TTCTTTCTTTCTTTCTTTCTTTCTTTCTTTCTTTCTTTCTTTCTTTCCCCAGCCCTTACAACATAGTAATCTCTTAATGTTTGTAAATGTTTGTTGACTTGTCCTAGGGTTTGAGAATAGAACAACATCTTACAATTCCCTAGTGCTTCAGACATCTTTTTGACAAAGTGCTATTCTTGCAACAACCCCATGTAATATGTAGCACAAAGTATGTTTGACTCTATTTTACTGTTAATAAAACTGAGGTTCAGAGATCCATATTAAACTTCTGGCTATTTTCCCAACTCAACACCCTGTCTCTGACCTCTATGAATGAAGTACATTGATGATGGCTAACCTCCAAGCCTGGAATATACTCTCTACTTATGCTTTCTGTTGTTCGACCATTTAGTAGTCTGACTCTTCATGGGCCTGTGGCCCATATTGTCCATGGGGTTTACTTGGCAAAGATAATGGAGTCATTTGCCATTTTCTTTTCCAGCTCATTTTACAGTTGAGGAAACTGAGGCAAACAAGGTTAATTGACTTGCTCAGGGTCACACTGCTAGTGTCCAAGATAATATTTTAATTCAGGAAGATGAGTCTTCCTCACTCCACGTCAGGCACTCTGTCCACTGAGCCAGCTAGGTGCCCCCTCCTTAGCCCTGCCTTTGTGAATTCTGACTTTCCTTCATGGCTAAGCTTGGGTATCACTGTTTTCATAAAACTATCCCTGATGCCTTGATTTCCACCTCCACTTATTAATGTTCTCTGTCTTTGTACATATTCTGAGAGCCCTTTTACCATTCCTTTGACCTCCTTATATCTCACCTTATCTATTTATATATGTATATGCATTGTCTCTCTTATAACATGTAAGCTCCTTGAAGGCAGACCTTGTACAGCCAGCACATAGTCCAATGTCTTAAAAATGGCAGGCAACTAGATAATTTAGTAAAGAATCAGGAAGATCTCAGTTCAAATCTTTTCTCAGAGGCTTACTAGCTTCGTGATCCTGGACCAGTCACTTCTACTTGTCTGCCTCAGTTTCTTCTTGTACAATGGAGAATAACAATAGCATCTAGCTCACAAAACTATCATGAGGATCAAATGAGGTAATGTGCTTTTCCAACCTTAAAGCACTATATAACTGCTGGCATTATTTTAATATATTACACAATATTAATTATTAAATGTAATAATATAGCCTAACAATTATAAAGGTTCCTCCAGTCACAGAGGTTTCCTGAGAGAAGTTGCAGTAGACCCAAAGTGGTGAGCTTGCCCTTTGGGGGACAACTTGGTCGTGGGATGAGAGGTGCTGCTTGCACTGAAGTCATACCCCTGCCCAATCATACCCCAGAGTAACTGGGACTTTCCACCTAGTGACTCTTTGAGGCCCCAAGGGCAGGAGAACTGCTCTCTTTTCAGTGTGGTCAAAGGCTCCCTCCCCATCTGAGAAAGAGAAAGAGACAGAGACAGAGACAGAGAGACAGAGACAGAAAGAGAGAGTGAACTGGATGCTGAGAAGTAGCATCCAAAACCTTGTTACTTTCAATCTAACCAATTTTGCTGCCAGCAGAGAAAAATCTGTTCTTGCTACAGAAGCTCTTTATTTCCTGACCAAGCTTTCTCTTGCTAGGCCTGCTCCCCAGGTTGTAGAACTGGATAAAGAAATAAGGACACAGGCACAATCTGTCAGGCTTGCTGCTTTCACCTTAGTGAGCTCAGCTCAGCTAAGGCCACATGGGTGGGGACAGAGAAGGGTCCCTCCCTCCATTTCAGGAGCTTCACACTGGCAAACACTACTAGGCTTGCTTCTTCCCCCACCTGAGTGTGAAGGTGAATCCAGGTTAAAATGGATTAAATGATCTCTCTGGCCCTGAAGATCTTTTTAAGACCTGAAAGCTCTATTCTTAACATGACCTAAGGCAGCCTTAAAGGAGCAAAGAATCTGATTCTCTCTCTCTCTCTCTCTCTCTCTCT
>NW_027185771.1:36300604-36368743 GCF_028583685.1 Petaurus breviceps papuanus
CTCTCTCTCTCTCTCTCTCTCTCTGTTTCTCTCTCTGTCTCTCTCTCTGTCTCTGTCTCTCTTTCCTCTCTCTCGCTTTCCATATTGTTTTTTCATTCATGGACTGCTAGGAGGGCCAAACAAGAAGGCCAGTAGGACCTGACCCTTGGAGTATATGACATAGATATGGATAGATAGATAGATAGATAGATAGATAGATAGATAGATAGATAGATAGATAAGTAGATATAGATGATATATATGTTCACACATATAGAAAGTAAATATATAATACTATATATAAACACATGTATACTATATATGTGCCATGTTTTCTATATGTAAGCATACATATATGATTACAAGGTGATTTCTTGTATGTGTGTACATGCATGTATATCACATACACACATATATCACATACACATCAGGTCCAGTTATTCTATTCAGTCCTTCTGGCAGTACATAGATAAAACCAGCCTGGTTCTTGAGCTCCAGTAGTTTACAGTCCAAAACAGAGAATGAGAAGCCACAAATGGTTTCCAAGTCTCTGATCCCATGAGCCACTGAACAGGTTGATGACACTTTGTCCTCTACCAGGGGCTTCGCCTATAACAGCTAACTGTGCCCTCACACCTGTATCCTCCTGTGTAGTAGCTAACTATTCAAACGGCTCCCATTTCAATAGGGCCTTTAAGGTTTCAAGGTTCTTTCCTTCCAACAGCCCCGGAAAACAAGACAGAGCCATTTTACTAATGAACCAATACATTCAGGGGGACGAAAGAGCCAAGGAAATTATCAGTGTTGGGAATAAGACCGAGAGTGGAGCCTCCTGGGTTGTGGGGAAGCCAGGCCTCTGGCCACTACACCAACCTCCTCTCAGCATGGATGAATCTACCCTGGTTCATAGAGGAGAAATCTGAAACAAGGGACAAATCAGGATGAGTCAAGGGCAAAGTACAAGGGCATTAGGGAGCCCTGGATCCCCTCTACGCCAGGAGAAAACACTGAAGGGAGACTTTTGTGGAAGAATCCATTTTTTGGATGTGAAAAAAAAACTAGTCAGAGAAATAATTAATTTCATAGTATTCCATGATGGAAGACACTTTCAAACTTATCTTAGGAGTAATGATATAATGTAAATAAAGTTCTTTGCAAATGTTAGAGTATTATATAAATATTAGATATATAAAATATAAATTATATATACACACACAATGTCCCTAGTCCAACTTCATTTTGCAGAAGAGGAAACTGAGACCTTGAAAAGAAATGTGACTTTTCCCATACTTCCGTAAAGTAGCAAATATCAGAGCCAGAATTTGAACTCAGACCAACTGAGTTCTTCCCACTATCCCACACTACCTTTTAATGTCGAGCAAATTACTTGTTTATATCACTGACCACACAGCCCATAGACCTGAAAAAGCCTCATAAAAGAGAAAGAAAGCATGCATTTTAACTTCTATTCTACCCTCTCCCTCGGCTGTTTTCAGGGCAGGCGTCTCTGTGTTGATCAGTGAAGCTGGCCCACTTCTGCATGTGGGTGAACAGAGGTGGATCTTCTCCTAACTTGAGCCTATGATCCCTGCAAACATGCGGGGGGCCAGGGGAGGCGCCTGGCAAGAGCCATCCTCAGCTAAGCACTCTGTTCATCCTTTTTTAGCTGACTTGGCAATGATGCCTCAGGAGGCAGCACAAAAAAAGCTGTTCAGAACTTGCCAGTGGTAGATTCACTAAACGAGGCTAGGAAAAGCATAGAATGCCTTGTGAAGAAAAGCCAAACTGTTTCTTTCCCCTGATGGAAAGCACACTCCAGCTGGGCCTACAAACAGTACTCACAGAAGAAATTATTATTTTTCTCCCAAACAACAGAAGGAGGCTTATTCTGTAAACACGGGCACTTGCAGGCAGCCCATGAGTGAGGGTGGCCTTGCTCCCACATTGCGGGTCCCTGTAGGTGGCTAAGAAGATGGCATTTGGTCTCCACCCAGTTCTGGCTTACAGAAATCTAGTCTGGCCTATCTGAAATGCTCCCTCGATCATTTCATCAAAGCCACAGGTCCTAGGACTAGGGTAAGCTCATCCAGAACCCCAGCTTTGGAAAATGCTATTTGAAAAGTTTCTCAGGAGTCCCTTGAGATGATGGGAAAAATTGTTAGGTATGACACACTGAAAGACAAAATTACACATGTGGATGGACAAGAATGCTTCCCATTTAAAATTTGCCCCATTTAAAAGGCAGCTAGTTGTCTCAGTGGATAAGTTTTCAGCCAGATACTATGCATAAGCAAGCAATATACCATGTTTCCCCAATAATAAGACCTATCCCGAAAATAAGCCCTCCCCTTACTGTGTAAGATTCCTCTAAAATAAGCCCTCCCCTGAAAATAAGCCCTATTGATATTGCTACTGTAGTGAAGGTGATCCCCTGTGCTACACGCTACATTACGGTACCCTCTGTATACACCGTCCCCGCCCCGAAATGCACGCCGCGCTCCGAGCTGCATCCAATCAGAGCTGCAGCAGTGAGCGCGTCATCCTGTTCTTCCCCAGTGATTTGCTTATTGAATAAAGGTACATTTTTTTGTTCACATTTACCTGTTTATTAAAATTGCTGTCAATGTTCATTAAAATAAGCCCTCCCCTGAAAATAAGCCCTCTGGTGTTTTTCTGTCCAAAAAAATAATAAGACAGTGTCTTATTATTGGGGAAACATGGTAGTTCCAACCTTCACAAAGCTTACATTCTAACAGAGGAAGACAATGCATAAAGAGGAACTGGAAAAAAGGGAGAAGAAGAGGATTTGAACTCTCCATGTGAAGACAAGGGAGAGAAGAAGTAAACAGAAAGCCCAGCAGTCCCAAGGAGGGAGCCACCAAATTAGGAGAGGAAGGCCTCAGAATGGAGGTTTTCCAGGAAAGCATCATGAAAGAAGAAAAAGGGGAAAAAAGCCAGAGAAAGAGTGCAGGCATGAAAGCCAAGCTAGGAGCAGTGATGGGGGTCTTGTCAACTACACATCCACACCAAGTCTTGCTCTGGCCACTTCTCTCCTCTCACAGACACCATCCTAGTTCAGGCCCCCATCACCTCCTGCCTGGACGACTGCGACAATCTCCTAATTGGATTCCCCAGTTATAGTCTCCCCTCTCAAGTCTGTCCTTTGCGTAGCTGCCAGGATAATCTTCCTAAAGCACATCTGACCATGTCATTCCTCTGCTTCTAGGATAAAATACAGACTCCTCAACTCAGCATTTAAAACCTTTCAGTCAGTCAAGAAATATTTTTTAATTATTAAACTTTTTTTTTACATTTTGAGTTTGAAATTGTCTCCCTCCCACTCCCCCACCCATTAAGAAGTCAGGCCATGTGATATCAATTATACATGTGAAATAACACAAAATATATACCCACATTTTTTTTGTTGTTGTTGTTCAGTCATTTCAAACTTTTTATGACCCATTTGGGGTTTTCTTGGCAAAGATACTGGAGTGGTTTGTCATTTCCTTCTCCAGCCTACTTTACAGATGAGGAAACTAAGGCAAACAGGTTATGTTACTTGACCAAGGTCACACAGTTAGTAAGTGTCTGAGAACTGACTCCAGGCCTCACAGTCTATCACTGTGATACCTACCGTGTTTCCCCGATAATGAGACCTATCCCGAAAATAAGCCCTCCCCTTACTGTGTAAGATTCCTCTAAAATAAGCCCTCCCCCGAAAATAAGCCCTATTGAGATTGCTACTGTAGTGAAGGTGATCCCCTGCGCTACACGCTACATTACGGTACCCTCTGTATGCACTGTCTCCCTCCCCCGGGTGAAACGCATGCCGCGCTCCGAGCTTCATCCAATCAGAGCTGCAGCAGTGAGCGCGTCATCCTGTTCTCCCCCAGTGATTTGCTTGCTGGCGCCATTGAGAGCAGTGCCGCGGAGGAGAGCTGAGGCAGGACAACATAAAAACCCGGTATGTAAGCGGGAGTGAGGGGGCATGATGGAGGAGAAAAGAAGAACTCAGGGGGCATGATGGAGTGAAAAGAAGGACTGATGGCCATAATTTTATTATTCTGTCTGTTTTGACCCCCAGACATGAGTACAAAAAGGAAGAGCTATACTGTTGAGTATAAGAAAGCAATTGTAGAGGAGTCACATGTCATTGCTGTCAATGTTCATTAAAATAAGCCCTCCCCTGAAAATAAGCCCTCTGGTGTTTTTCTGCCCAAAAAAATTAATGACAGTGTCTTATTATCGGGGAAACATGGTAGCTGCCAGATTAGCCATTCAACACTTACTAGGAACCTACTATTTTTTAGGCTTCATTCCCCAGATTCAGTCAACCTTTCCAGGATTATTCCATATTACTTTCCTTCAGGAACTCTGTAATCCTGACAAACCAGCCCACTTGGTGTTTGCCAAACACAGACCTCTATCTCCAACCTTGTTGTCTTATACAGGTTGACCCCCAGTCCTAGAATGTCCTCCATCCTTGTCTCTTTCTCTTAGAATCACAAAAATCACAGAGAGTTATGGGGGAACGGGGCGGGGAGGGGCTCAGTGACCATCTAGTCCAACCCATGCCTAAAAGGAATCCTGTGAGGATCATAGGGTCATAGAGCTGAAACTGGAGGCACTTTACAGGCCATTTGATTCAACCCTTACATTTTACAGATGAGGGAACAGAAGCCCGGGTAGATTTCATTATTTACCTTTTGGTTACAAAGCTAGTGAGTGTAAAAAGAGGGGATTAGAGTCTCGGTCTTCTTAACTCTAAGCCCATCACAGAATACACTGTCATACTGGCTCTTATAAAAATACTTAGCAAAACAAAGAAAAAAAGTAAAGTCCTGTGTAGTATAAATTATTGAAAATAACATTTTCCGCCATATACCAATGTTTGAAAAGTGACTGCCCGTAACTCCCCACCAGGTAGTGTGGCTTAGTGGAAAGTGTAGGGAATCAGGAGTCAGGGAGTCCCAGGTAAACAGTCTTTGGGATCACTTCCCCATGCTGGGCCTTATGAGCAGGTTGGACTAGAGGACCTTTTAAGAGTCATCATGGCAGAGAGGTTAGGGAACTGGGTTTGAATCAGAAAACCCTAAGATCTGCATTCAAACCCTACTTCAGACAAACCACTTAATGCTCTTTGTGACTCAGTTTCCTATCTGTAATATAAAGGGGTTGAATTTGATGGAGTCTTCCAATTCTTAATCTATGAACCTATGACCTGAAAAAGGTAATATAGTATAATAAACAGTGTGAGCTAGAAATATTCAGGTTTTTTTTAGTCATGTATGACTTATTGACCCCATTTGGGGTTTTCTTGGCAAAGATACTGGAGAGGTTTGCTATTTCCTTCTCCATCTCATTTTACAGCTGAGGAAACTGAGGCAAACAGGGTTAACTAACTTACCTAGAGTCCCACAGCTAATAAGTGTCTGAGGCCAGCTTTGAACTCATGATGATAAGTCTTCCTGATTCCAAACCCAGCACTCTATTCACTGTACTACCTAGCTGCCCTGTGAGCTAGAAGACCTGAGTTCACATCCCACCTAAGACATTAATTAGTTATGTAATCCTTGGCAAGTCATGGGACCTCTTAGAGACTCAGTTGCCCCTTTTAGAAAACAAAGTAAATGATTACTTTCTCTACTTACTTCACACAACTGTTATGAGGAAATTACTTTACAAACTGTAATGTGCTACATAAATGTAATATCATTATCTTTAGGGCTCCTCATAGTTCTCAATTCTACAATCCTATGATTTCTCCCCAATGCATGTTCCCGGGCACAATGGGGAGAATGAAAAAGGCTGAAATTTGAAGCTAGAAAGCATCTGCGGAAGTTTTCATCTAAAGTCTTTGTAGATGTCTTACTCTCTGGGAAAAGCCCGAGTTTCCACACCAAGTGAAGCTACAGAGTATCATATTCTTTGGCTGGTACCAAGAAGGACCCTAGAGATGGGAAAATCACAAGATGAAGAGAAGATTTTTTTAATAGAAAATATATTTGAGGCCACAATTTGAAAGGGCCCTCTAGCAGGATCCATAATTTTCTTAAATAATTGTTCCCATAATTGGCTACTTGTGGGAACAACTAATTGTGCATGTAATCATTTGCCTGTACAATTCTGCATCAGCCAGTAATTAAAGGCACATGCTCTCTTTTCTAAATTTGGCCCCAGAAATAATAGTCATATTTCTAAGTGTACAATGTTTTCCTGGCAGGGAGCTTTAAGAAACACTTTTCAAATGAGTGTTATTTTCATTGTCAGCATCTGGAGAAGTAGCATCACAGAAGATCTACAGACTTGACCCTAGGCAAGATATTTCCAGGGATAGATTCTTTAACTGAATCATTGCCAACTACCTCCTTTTCTGTAGGGGGAGTCTGGTCAAATCAACCCTGTCTGCTGTTCACAAATATTACAGAAAGAAAATCAAGATTCTCTGTTACCCCAGAAGCCCTTCAAGACCTTTCTCAGAGGGTGAAACTCATAGCCCAGCCTTAAAAGACTGTAGAACTAGAGTTGTAACTAGGGCCAGGTAATGAATGCTTTGCCATAGGACATAAAAATTTAGAGTACATAAAAATTTACACCAGGTCTGAGAAGTTAATTTTGCTAAACTTTCTCTCTCTCTCTCTCTCTCTCTCTCTCTCTCTCTCTCTCTCTCTCTTCTTTCTTTTTAAATGTATTTATAAGGAACAGCTTAATGGACAAAAAAGAGAGAGAGATAGTGATACATTTTTAAATAAAAGGAATATAAAATAAAATCAATCCATGAAAATTAAAAAGAAAAAAAAACACAATTATACCAGGCCAGGTCCATCCAGCTTACAACTCCTACACTGATGTCATTTCCCAGACCCTTCCCCAATGTGGGGTCAATGTTCTGAAGAATCTTTCCTCTCATCGATTGGCATCCCTGGGTTTTTCTCCCTACAGCTTATTAGAGGATTCATCTTGTGCTACTTGCACCAAGTACTACAATTTAAATAGTTACAGATATGCTTAGAACAGAAACTCTCTGAACTGAAAGGGTTCTTAGGATGCAAAGTACTGAATGTCAAAGCCAGAAGGCATCTCAGTGATCACCTGGTTCAACCCTTTCATTTTCGAGTCAGGTAACAAGCCCAAAGAGAGAACATGATTTGATTAGAATGGCAGAAATCCCAGATCACCAGTCTCCTGATTCTCTTTCAGGGTTCCCAGCTGCTGGGATTGGCCCTCAACACTTACCTCCTGCCATTCCACTGCTGGATGTGACACTCCAGTTTCATGGCTTCTAGCCTGGATATGTTTTTCCCTCTCTACCTCATTCCTTTCAATTTAATTCAATACAGACCAACAATTATTGACTGATTAAGACCTCTCTGAGCACCATCCCATGCTCAGCACTTTACAAAGTAATATGGGGCAATAAAAAAAATCAAACGCAATTTTAGCAAGTATGGGATAAGCTCAGGATTGTGATAAGGAACTCTAAGAAGTGCCAAAATTGCCTTTCTTCCTTTAAAGGTTAATATTTTAAATGATTTCCCCTTAAATAATAGATCATTTTTTGAACAAGCTAATCCTTAACAAATGACACTCTTTACAACAAACTAAATCTAGTTTCAGGAGTTACCAGCTCTCTGTCCCCCTACCCTGAACCTCTTAAAAGACCCATTGATTACTACCAGGCATTCATTGCTGGGATTAATTAATTTATGAACTTGTCATTACAAGTCATTGATTAAAATGTCCCTCCTTAAAGATTTAATTATGCCCAAAGATAAAAGATCTGCTAATTATTGTCCTTTATCTAATTGAAGCTTTGTAATACAAATAAAGTGCAGAGGTTTAAGACAGTTGCCCTTTCAAACATTTGGCTGAGGAGGATGAGAATGTAATTAGATGGGAGACAGTGTTCTGCTTACCACAGGGGTGGGGGAGCAAAAGATCTAAGAGAGATGGCAGTTCAATATGGGAAGACCCAGGAAAGCCTGTTACCCTTTTTGGTCACTCACTTGCTTTCAGAAAGCTGTTTCTGTGCTCCCTATTGCCTCTATGTAAGGTTACTTTCCTACAGAAATTCTCCCAAACGCTAGGTTCCTTTGATATATCATATTATATTATTTTACAGGGTAGCATATAACATATACCATAGCAGGTCATATCACAACATTCCCTATCATATCATAGATTGAGAGCAGAATGGGACACTTGAGATCATCTAGCCCAACTTCTTCATTGTACAAATGAAGAAATTGTAGCCCAGAGAGACTGTGGCTTGACCAAGGTTACATGGGAAGGAAGTGGAAGACAACTTCCTACACACTCTGTCTACTCAAGGGCTTGTGGGATGGGGGTTAGAGGAGTTCTCGGTGACTACAACTTGAGCAAAAAAGATTCCTTTTAGTCTTTGATACTTTCTTCTCAGAAAATAATTATGACACCAGCACACATTTGAGCCAGTACCCTGGAGATAAGTCATAATAGCTTTAATATGGATACATTGTGGTTGACAAGAAGCTTGAAAGCTAAAAGATAGAACCATAGAATTGGAATTCAAAAAAGAAGTTGACATAGATGAGAACTATGAGTGTAATCAATAGGTTGAAATGTAAAGACCTACCCTAGGGTTCAAACATTCAACAGCCAAGTATAGGAGCAGGAGAGAGACAGCAAGATGGCAATTCATCATTTTATTAAGAAAAAAAATCAAATTAAATTGATTAAACAATCCTATGCGTTACCGCAATGCTGAAGATTAATAAACTGAGATCCAAATACATCAGATAATCATTGGATAAATCAATGAATAGATGGCCTACCTAAAAGGGCCTTCAAGTCAAGAACTATTAAAAGATTATACATCTGCTTTTGGAAGGTAGCAAGTTTGCTGGAAAGATTAGGGTTATTTTTGTGTTCCAAGAATATTAAAGTTGTTTTATTTTCAGTATGAAGTAAATTTTAGGACTTAAAAAAGCAAGATATGTTATAGAGGGAAATGTTTTTTCCAGATATGGGTTAGATGAGATGGGCAATGAAAATCCTTCCACCTCTGAAATGCCATTTTTCTTATTAAACAGAACCTGTGATGTATCTTATCAAGAAGGAGTTGGTATGGGTAAAATTGCTGAAAGAGAAGACAGACCTGTCCAAATAGGTATAGTTATCTTCTTCTTCACATACCATCTCTTGCCTCCTCTCCAGCTGCAACAGGGTTACCCAGGAATTATAGATGTCCCAAGGCAAGACCTCCCAGTCAGGAGCTAAAGATAATGAAATGAGATAGCTGCTCTCTTCTCCAGGGGTTGTCTGTGACTGTGATGGGAGGGTTTGCTCCTCTCCACAGCCAGGAGGCCAGTCTGCTATGATGCAAGATGAAAGTCAGCCGTAAGATTGCTACTTATAAGTAAATGATTCCAATGATCCCCCAAACCCCTCAAGTTTCCAAGTACCCACTCTGATGGTTCTTCTTAAATAAGCTCAGAAGGCACCTTGCAAGATTCATCTTAGGAGTCTAGAGAAAGAACCTTATTAATGACATCAAATTATTGAGCAGAGCTCACTGGCTGTCAATTTACATTATGTAACCAAACTTGGGGCTCGATTACCTCATGTCACATTATAACGATTAAATTATCAGCAGATGTAAAGTCGTTCTGAACTATAACAAGGTCTTATAAGGTGCTAATTAACTTGGCACAGTTTTAAAAAGAAATTCTTGCACCTTTTGATAGGAAACTTTGCCTCTCTAGGATAGTGTCTGCTCCTTAGTCACAGAAGTTTTGGAAATTTTCCTTTTCCTTTTTCCCTATTTTTCCCACCATCTTCCCCACTCCCTACTTCAAACCAAGAGCCATACTAGTGTTAACCATTTGGCAGGTCAAGACAACAAACATTTATTTATTAAGCACTTACTATATGCCAGGCACCATATTATGCTGTGAATATATGGAGAAAGGTAAAAACAGTCTCTGCCGTCATGGAACCCCCTTGTCCCCCAAAGTCATTAAGTCTAGATTTTCTACTGTGAATGACAGACCTGAGAAGCCTCAGCACCAATTGAGAAGAAACTCTAATTCTCCAGAGACTCTCAGCTCCCTTCACACATATGGATGAAGAGTGAAGAATAACTCTCACCCTTCAAAAAGGATCAGGAATGTATAGGACACCATTGAGCTCTTGAATTTTCAAACAGATATGATATTCAATTGAGTGAGGAGCCTAGGCAAGTCATTTCCCCAATTGGGGTTTTAGTTCCTTAATTTGTAAAAAGAAAATAAGAGTGGGGTGGCTGGTTAGAGATTTTTAGGTCAGCCCTCTTAGGGTTCCATGTTCCAGCTCTGACATTCCGTGTTCTATGTTCTGAAGTCACTAATGACCTCCCCCTTCAGATTTCACCATGAATTTTTACCTCTCCAACGTACTTCTTAGGACATATTGTGCATTGTGGTTATATGTACACTAATGGCATCTCTCTTTACAAAGATATGATCCCAATAAGGCCAGAGGCCATGATTCATCTATATTTTCTATCTCCCCCATATCCATTATATTATTCTGCCCACAGTAGGTGCTTAATAATTGCTTGTTAAATGGATGAGTTAATGGATAGATGGGTATATAAACAAACGTATAAAATAATATGTGATGAACAAATCGATGTTTGGAGATAATAGTGGCAAATTGACTCTCCTAGGGCACAGGACCCTTTACCCATCTGGGCAAGGCCCCTTTAGGATCAAGGTCCTTCCAGGGCCAAGAAGAAGCAAAGACTGTCATAATAGCCTGAAAAGAATAAGCAGACCTGTGCATAGCCCCCGTGTATATGCTCATCAAGCATCAGTCCTTTTGGACAACTCCACGCATAGGGACAATAACCTCAATTATAAGCCTTATCACAGACTAGAAAAAAGTTTGTGATATATGTGACTATGTCAGTCAATCAATAAACATTTATCAAGCACCCACAATATGCCAGGAACTGTGCCCAGCATTTGGAGATACAAAGAAAGGGAAAAGACAGTCTCTGACTTCAAGGACCTCTCAGTCTAATAGGAAAGACAGCTATATGCAAACATGGTAAAGGCAGGACAAACTGGAGATAATCAGCAGAGAGAAGGCACTAGCACTAAAGGGGGATCCTAAAGGAATTCTTGTAGAAGGATTTTATCTGAGACTTGAAGTAACCCCAGAAGCCAGAAGCTAGAGATGAAGAGAAGGAGAATTCCAGGCAACAAAGACAGGCAGTGCAACTGTTCAAAGTTGAGAGATGGAATGTGTTTGAATAGCAAGGAGGCCTGAGTCACAGCATCACAGAGTATGTGTAATAAGGTGCAAGAAGACTGTGAAGATGTGTGGGTAGGAAAAGGGGGCAGAGTGTGGCAGCTTATGAAAAGTCTTGAACACTAAATAGGGGATTTTCTATCTGATCTTGAAGTTTGAGTGTGGGGGGAAGAGGGCAGGCAGGGGAAGGTAATTTGGTGAGACCTATACTTTGATCACTTTGATATGAATGGAGGATTAGCTGCAAGTGAAGAGAGACTTGGGGCATGTATGTGTATTTACACATATATGTACTGTGTTTCCCCGATAATAAGACACTGTCTTATTATTTTTTTTGACAGAAAAACACCAGAGGGCTTATTTTCAGGGGAGGGCTTATTCTAATGAACATTGACAGCAATTTTAATAAACAGGTAAATGTGAACAAAAAAATGTACCTTTATTCAATAAGCAAATCACTGGGGAAGAACAGGATGACGGGCTCACTGCTGCGGCTCTGATTGGATGCAGCTCAGAGCGTGGTGTGCGTTTCACGGGGGGGGGGGAGGACGGTGCATACAGAGGGTAACTACAGTAGCAATCTCAATAGGGCTTATTTTCGGGGGAGGGCTTATTTTAGAGGAATCTTACACAGTAAGGGGAGGGCTTATTTTTGGGATAGGTCTTATTATCGGGGAAACACGGTATATATAATGCATGTATATGTATAAAATATATGCATATATGCATGATGCATGCATATATTCATGTACATGTTTTTCCCTAAAGAATGTAAGCCCCTGGAAGGCAGAGGTTTTTTAATTTTCATTTTTGCATCTCCAGTGTCTGACACATAGTAGGAACTTAATAAAAGATTGTTGATTGTAAGTTGGTAGATGGATTGATTAATTGATTATAGAAACAGGAAACACTATTGTAAAATTAATCAACTCTATTGTATTCAAAATATCTTTTAAATGTTTGACTATTTCAAATATCTCTTAAAAGGGAAATGGGGTCTTTCCTATGTTTAGACACCCCTAAAGGCCTCCATGACATAGTCTCTGGGGTACAGAGAATGAGAAAAATAATTCAATTCCAGGCAGCATGGCATGGTGGAAAGTATTCTGGGTACAGAGTCAAAGGACCTGGGGTTGAATCCAGAGTCAGACACTTATTATTAACAAGTCATTTTACTTCTTTAGGCCTCAGTTTCCTCATTAATAGAATAAAGACTTGAATTTGGTGAACCTGAAGGTCCCTTCTGCCTCTCCCCTCTGATCCTATGGATATCCTATTTATTAATCATCTTCTGTGATCTAGAAACTAGGTAATGGCCCAGTGAGGTTGGTGATCAAAGTGACCTGAGGTCAAAGACAGAAAGGAGGTCTCTTGTATAACAAAATGTTTATATTAGCCCTGTTTCTGGTGGTTATATGTATATATATATAAAACTAGAAGCCACATGAGTGCTCATCAATTTCATCAATTTGAGAATGGCTGAAACAAATGTATGCTTTTGTCTCATGAGAAATGAGGAATAAAGGAATTGATAAAAAAGAAATTGGGAACATTTGTATAGACGAGTGCCGAGTGAAGTAAGCAGAACTAGAACAACGTACATAGTGACTATACACAGCAACTACAATAATGTAAATGACAATTATTAAAAGCCATTCAATCTCAGATCTATTGAAATGACCAATCATGATCTTATTGTATGGGTGAAAAAATACATTCCCTACTCTTAATCGAGCAGAGGGAGACTATGGGAGTCATGTATATAAATTGACAGTTGAGGCCCCTTTTGTTGGTGATTTTGCCTGCTTTTTCTCTTTGTCACAAGGGAAAGTTAATTACAGTGGTAATACAGTATGATGTGATGAATGAAAAGTATCTATCAAATGTAAATGTGAAAAAGAAAGACAAGCATACCTGAAGCTGATAGACAACCCTACAGCCCATACTTTTCTCCTCCTATCCCAATGTAACTAAGGAAAAGATGACCAATACAACTTAGGCACCTTTGACTTCATTTTCTAGATCAGGAGTCCCAGACCTAGAGAGATTAAGTAATTTTTCAAGGTCACACAGGTATCCAGTGGAAGAGAATTCAAACATGGACCATCCAGCTGTATTTGAATAATACCTTCTCTCTTCCTCTCACTTAACTCCAGCTTATCTCACTCTCTAGACTCCTCCATCACCTAACCAGCCCCATTATCCATTGCAAGATATCTTAAGAGATCTCTATCCCAGGCGCATCTCCTAAGGTTGAGTTCTTGTGTGGAATCACCATTTCACTAAAAGTCCCCACTATACCCACTTCACTCCTGGCTTCACTTCCTCACCAATACTCCATCAGCTGGGTCTTCTTCCACCTTGACTGCTTTCTAGTTCCCCTTTATGTCTTTCTCTATTAGAATATAATCTCCTTAAGGGTAGGGACCATCTTGTTTTCTTATATTTGTATCCTAACAGGTTAGCATAGTGCCTGGTACTTTGTAAGTACCTAATAAATGTGTTTCTATCTATCTTACTGTCTATCCTAGGATTACTGCCTCTCCCCTTTGGAACAATCATTGCATCAACATGCATTCATTAGGCACCTACTATATGCTGGGCACTGTGCTAAGTAGTGGGGATATTAATACAAAATAAACATGAAATACTCCCTATCCTCAAGGACCTTGCCTTCTCTTGGGGGAAATAGCCTGCACATATAGAGGTCCATAGAGAATAAATGTCCATAAATGGAATAAAACATAAATATAACATAGCCCCCATGCAAACTAGTTAGAGAGGGAAATTTCTAGAAGTTTTAGGGCTCAGGAAAGGCTTTTTGTAGAAGAAAATTCTTGAGATTCATATTAAAAGAAAAGAGAGATTTTATACTAGAAGATGGAAGCCAGAAGGGAGTACATACCAAACACTGGGAATAGCCAATGCAAAGATAGGAGATGGAATGATGATGATGAAGAAAGAGGGAAAAGACCGGGATGGCTGGACTGAAGAATGGTGGAAAGAGAGTAGAACAATGGGGTTGTAAAGTAGGCTTGGTCCAGGTTCTGAGGAACTTTAAAAGCCAACATAGGTGGTAATATTTTATCATAAAGGAAATAGGGAGTCACTCGATTTTCTTGATTGGAGGGTGACATAGTTAAATTGGCACTTAAGGAAAATCACTTCAAAAGGTGCATAGAAGGGCAATGCAAGGAGATTAATTAGGATATTTAACACTCTAAGTGAAAGATGATGAGGACCTGAACTAAATGTGGGAGTTGTGTGAATAAAAAGAAGGGGTCTGATGGCAGGGATGTTGAGAAAGTAGAAATGGCAACATCTGGCAACTGACTGGATACATGGGGTAAGTGTAAATAGGAAGTCAATAACATTGCTAGATGAAGGAAAGCAATATCCTCTTAAGAGAAATTTGATAGAGTGCTAGGTCTGATGGGGAAAGATGATGAGTTCTGGTTTGGACATCATGAGCTTGAGATGACTCCAAAACATGTAGTTCACTAATAGGCATTACCAATAGGCAGCCGATGATGGGAGACAAGTTTGGGACAGAGATTGGGGCCAGATATATAGATTTGTGAATGTTATGCATAAAGATGGTCATTAAACCCCTATTGATAACAAGACTACCAAGAAAGAAAGTGTAGAGGCAGAGGAAAGAAGAAAAGTTCCCAGGACAAGACCTTGGGGAATAGTCACAGATGAGCCATCAAAGAGTTTAAGAAAGAGCAGGTAATCTTTCCTTCTTTAAGGTCACCATAGATGTTCATGGTAATCTGAAGCCACCTATGTATAAGACAAGGGGTGGTAGGAGATTTGGTTTGCCAAGTGCACAGTAGGTTTCCCCTGGCCTTGAATACCATGAGGAGGGCTCTCCTCTCATAAGTGTTTGTATTTAAGATTGAAATTTGAAAGAAGGGAAGTTGTGCCAAATAGACATGAGCTATGGATATCAAAGTCACATAACTAAGTCTGACCTAACTTGGAGATGAATGTGATGTCTACTAACTAGCCATACGACCATGGGCAAGTCATTTCTGTCTGAGATGGTTTTCTCTTTGGTCAAATATGACATTTATGTATATGACAAATATGCCATCTTTAAGGTCCCTTACATTTATATGCACTGAAAATCATAGGCTCATAGATGAATGACAGAAGGAACCTTCAAGGTTTTCTAATTCAGCCCCATCATTTTACAAATAAGGAAAATGAAATCTAGAAATACCTCCCCAAAAGCATACATTTAGTAAGCAGCAGAGCTGGGATTTTATCCCAGTTCCTACGCCTCCACATTTATCATTTTTATCATTCTGTTTCCAATGCTTAGATAGGCCAAAGCTATTCTAAGTGAGATTTTATTTGTTTGGTTATTTTGTTTGTTTGTTTTTTCCTGTTCAGTCTGGCCCTACCTGAGCCAAGATGCTCTGCTTCTTTACAAGGGGCTACCGCCATCGTAATGACACAGCTGCCTTCTGAAACTCATTGCAACATATCTTTGCAGCCTCATTTTAATTACCACCAATTGGGGGAGGGGGCGTTTCTCCAGCCATTTTAATGTGTGTTTTATATGTTTCCAGATGCTCTTTTCTAGTTTAAGGAGGAAGTGCTTCTCATTATCATAAAATTTACATGCTTTCATAGGTTTCCATGAAAGACTCTTTCTAGGTGATAATAAACAATTCAGTAATTTGAAGAAAAATATTTCTGAAATGATTGGGGAAAGCTGCTCCAACACACGCAAAAACATGAATTGGCACAAAGACTTCCATTCAATTCTCCACAGTGAGCAGTGGGCGAAAGCATGTGGGTTGATGTCTATTCAGAATAGACTGCAGTGTCAGATGGAGACCCTTAGAAGGTTTTTAAGCAGAAGGAACAAATACCATTCAACATGAAGCAATAATAACTGGCTGAGAGGAGCACTTCAAAGTCCTACAAGAGCTTTATCTACACCATGACTTCATAATGATGGCTCCAAAATTTAGGGATGGCTGACTTCGTACTCCCAATTTTACAGATGAGGAAAGAGCTCCAAGAGGTTCAGTGACTTGCCCATGGTTACTCAACCAGGGTCAGGGGTAGAATTTGAAACTTAGTCTGCTGGTTGACTCCAAGTCACTCATTATTTACTCAACAAGCTCTTATAAAGGGCCTAATATGTGCCAGGTGCTATACTAAAGATGAGGAAATACAAGATGTATACAAAGCAAATAAAAAGTAAGTAATGGGAGAAGAGAGAATTTCAACTAGGCCTTAAAGAAACTATGGATTCAAAGGTACAGCATTCTATGCACTATATCATGGGTTCTTAACTTGTGTTTTTTTTTTTTTTACCTTTGGCAGCCTGGTAAAGCCTATGGACCCTTTCTCAGGAAAATGTTCATAAACACATAAAATAAAGTACATAAAATCTCAAAGGAAATCACTTATGTTGTAATACAGTTATCTATGGGCAGCTAGGTGGCACAGTAGATACAGTCCCAGACCTGGAATCAGGAAGACTCATCTTGCTGAGTTCACATCTGGCCTCAGACACTTACTAGCTGTGGGATCCTGGGCAAGTCACTTAACCCTGTTTGCCTCATTTTCCTCATCTGTAAAATTGGCTGGAGAAGGAAATGGCAAACCATTCCAGTATCTCTGCCAAGAAACCCCCAAATGGGGTCATAAAGAGTTGGACGTGACTGAAAATGATTGAAAATCACTAAGAACACAGTTATCTATTCATCTATCTATCTATCTATCTATCTATCTATCTATCTATCTATCTATCTGTCTGTCTGTCTGTCTGTCTGTCTATCTAATCTAATCTAGCTAGCTAGCTATTTATCTATCTGCCTGTCTATTGATCTATCTATATCTAAATATATAAACATACATATATGTATGTATATATGCACATATTCACAGATATATAGACACAGATAGATAGATGTATGTATATGTATACACATATCAATGTAGATATATTCACAGACTTCAGATTAAAATTCTTTTTACTATACCATGCTGCCTCTTAGAAGTTTGGGAAATTCATCAATTGGAGAATGGCTGAAAAAGTTGTGGTATATGCATGTTATGGAATACTGTTGTGCCATAAGAAACGAGGAGCAGGCAGTCTTCATATTTACCTGGAGAGGCTTATACAAGCTGATGCTGAGTGAGAAGAGTAGAACCAGGAGAAATTTGTACACAATTACGGACACAACGTATGTGTGATGACCAACTTTGATAGACTGGACTCTTCTCAGCAATGCAGTGATATAAGTCAATCCCAAAAGACTCATGATGGAGAGAAATGTGTGCATCCAGAGAAAGAACTAGAAAGAACTAAGCCTATATCCAGGTGGACGCAAAATATCTGATCTTTTTCCTTCTCTTATTTGGTTTTATGTCCTCTTTACCATTTTTCATTCCAGCTGGTACAATCCATCCTTATAACCTGACTAACGTATAATGTGAAAGTATTTACAGATCCTATACTTGACTATATGCCGCCATGGGGGAGGGGGAGGAGAGGGACGGGGACAAAATGTAAAACTCAAGGAATTGTGGAATTGAATCCTGTAAACTAAAAGGAAACAAACAAATTAAATTTAAAAAATTTTAATAAAAAAAAGAAGTTTGGGCAATTACTAGAGGATGTAGAATTTTGATTTTCAAAGAGTGATTGATCATGAAGTTTCATCTCTCCAAAATCACACAGAAGAAGGGCCTCAGACATACATATGTTCAGAAGCACCAGCTTTGGAGAGGTGATTAGCCCCCAGTGGAACAGAAACATCCAGAGGAGCGATGGCTTCAGTTTTTGTTCTGGTGAAATGCTTCAGAGTTTCCAAAAGGATGCCCTCTCAGACCATCATTGCTGCCAGACAGGTAAGGAAGTCTTTATGAGCTATGTGACACTGAGGAAGTTTAATGTCTCTGAACCTCAGTTGCCTCCCTGAAAAAAAAAGCAGGAAAAACCATGCACAAATATCAATGGAACCCCACCAGCTACATATTAACTTAGAAAACCTCAAGTTCACATTAAATATGTTTTATTATATTTTTATTTTGTTAAATATTTCCCAATTACATTTTAATTTTGTTTGGCCACTTTTGGGCAAATTTAACACTTCTGGTTTAGAGATTATTAATTAATTGTTAGTACATGATTAACAGCTGGTTCACTCTGTTGTGGTCCAAGTAAATCCAAGAGGGTATCCCGGGCCCACGCGACTGTCCTTAATGTAATTTAAGCAAGTATGACTACAATTCTCAGCAGCTCTGTTTCTTCCTTTGTCCAATTAGGCAGTTAGACTACATGGTTTCTAAAAATCCCTTTCAACCTTAATAGTCCATTTTCTAAACCATTTATTAAAAGTCTATTAGGTGCAAAGTATTTCTCTTTAAGGGAGATAAAAACATAGATACGGTATGGTCCTTGACTTCAAGTACCTTACAGTCAAACAGAAAGATAATTATAAATAAATTGAGATGCAATAAACATAAAATAACCAGCACCTCTCCAAATTAAAAAAAAATAACAACAATAAACGTGTTACTAGTGTAGGGAAGGAAATGAAAATGTATTAGCAGACAGTTTGGGATTTTAAAAATCGTTTCTTTTAAATCTCCATGAAATAAAATAAAAAGAGAAAATGATATACCATTGTATAACTGTGGTCTTGAATTATGCTGTCTTGGCTAGAAGTTTCCATTCTTCTAGGCTTCAGGTGTAGAACAACACTGAACTTGAACTGATGACTGATTTGTGTTTGTTCATTGTTGAAAGAAATCAGCAAAAATGAGGATCCTTCCAGAGACATTATGTAACAAGATCAAGGGAAGGAAAAAAACGCAAGTAAACTTATTCACCATTAGGGGATTCCTTGCTCTACTGAAGGGTCTGTAAATGGGTCTGTGATTTTTTCAAATTATTATAACTTTATTTTAATATAATTGGTTTCTCTTGTCATCTTATGTATGTTATTTTATGCTTCTAAAATGTTATTCTGAAAAAAATATTATTCTGCCATTCTATTTTAAAAATATTATTCTATAGGCTTCACCAAACCAGTTCTATGACACAAAAGAGATTAAGAACCCCAGCTGAACTCATACCTGATTTTAGTCTCAAGGTCAAAATATGCTTTATTAATAGATGTGACTAATAATAATAACTACAATTTAACACAGAATATAATAAAAATACATAAGAAAAATATTAAGCAAAAATAGGGTAGGATGAATCATTTCTGACTTGGAGAAACTAGTATGATCCTGAATAACATTTTTTGTAAGTCACTTTGGTACCTCTACAAACATTCCCACACAGGTATTCAAGCAAACTTCCAGGTTCCTGTACAATATAAACACAATTGGCTTCAATTGCAGATGTCTTATACAAAATGTCAATCTTCCAGGGTCCCAAGTCACTGAATTCCTGTGTCCCACAGACTCTGACACAGGCCTGTCCAAGAGAATAAGGAAAGGTCCAAAAGGTGGTATCAAATGCACAGCAGAGACTGACCTTGGGTCAAGGAGTCATCGTTGTCCAAGCCCTCTGGTATACTTTGATCCTGAGGACTCTTGGTGAATATAGAAGATTTTGCCCAGAGATACACATAACCCAGGAGGATATGATTAGCAACTTCAGAAAACAATTAGGGAAACTCAACCAGGTAACCAGACTCCTCAGAGTCTCAGTGCCTATCATAAAGAGATTTTGTCTAGTTCTCCAGCAATCCTTCTTCCAAAACCTTGTGCTCAAGCACCATAATATAATGGGTCAGCCTAACATCAGTCCAAAGATTCAGATTCCACATAGGCTGCTAAAAGACCAACTAATATGGCTAAAAATTGGAACTCAAAGGAATGCCTATCAATTGGGGAATGACTAAACAAGCTGTGGTCTATGACTGTAATGGAATATTATTGTGCTATAAGAAATGATAAGCAGGGTGATTTCAGAAAAACCTGGAAAGACTTACATGAACTGATGCAGAGTGACGTGATCAGAACCAGGAGAACACTATACACAGTAACAACAATATTGTTCAACGAAGAACTGTGAATTACTTAGCTATTCCCAGCAATACAATAATCTAAAACAACCCCAAAGGACTAATGATAAAGTATACTATCCACTTCTAGAGAAAGAACTTACATTCTTACTATACTTACAAAGAACTTACAATACTTACATTGACTGAATAGACTGAAGCATGCTATTTTTCACTTTCTTTCCTTTTTTATCTTTTATTCAAGTTTTTTGGTATAAAATGACTAATATGGAAATGTTTTACATAATTGCACATGTATAAACTATATCTGAATGGTTACCATCTCAGAAAGGGGTGGGGGAGGGAAGGACAGAGTTTGAAACACAAAACTTTAAATAAAAATTTTAAAAATTGGGGAAAAATAAATCACCTAATAATAGGAGAAAGATGTGCCCTTAGTGCTATTGACAGCCCCACCTGCCTCACTGCCCTTAAATAAACAAGGGATGGCCTTCAAAATAACATCCTTCCCACAATAGCTTCATTTTATAAAGAAGCTATATTCAGTGGACAAAAAATGTGGGTCTCTTCAGGTCATATGCAGCCAGATTGTGAAGGACTTTACTAAATAAAAGATATTTATTACATTTTAGTGGGTTCAGAATCCATATGATCACACTACATCCAAAAAAATCTGGATTTCCTTCAGATCTCACCAAAATTCACTGGAAAATGTCCTACACCTGTCCAGCTTCAAATTCACAAATCATTCACAAATCAACCACAGGTTTAGGTTAAAATCTGAAAGACTGACAAAATATCAAGATATTTGGGGAGCATCTATCATACTCCCATATATACAACATACATACTCCCATATAGCCAACATACTGTGACTCCTGATTGAATCAGGTTACCAAGTACTAAGAGAAGTTCTCCCATGTGACCACCGAGCTGTAGTAGGTAACAGCTTAACTAGTCAGCCAATTAGCATTCTTTAAGTGCCTACTTATGTGACAGGTATTTGCCAAGTGCTGGGGTTACAAAGAAAAGTAAAAGTCTTTTTTCTCAAGGAGTCTAATGGGGGAAACAGCTTGCAAACAGCTATGTACAAACTAAATCATAAATATGATAAAAAAAATAATCAAAAGAAGGAAGGCAGAAGATAAAGGAGGCCTGGGAAATGTTGCTTTTGTTTCATTTTGTTTTGGACTGTAGTTGAGACTTGGAGGATGCAGGGGGGCCAGGGAAGTGGAGATAATGAGAGAGTTCTAGAGATAAGACCAGCCCCTCCCACAGATATTTGCTGAATACATCTATAACCAATAGATTCTCTTTCTTCTCTTATTCCATCATTCATTTATTCAATAAGGATTTATCAAGTATTTTACTAGATATTGGGAACTGTGCTGTGCTATAGATATTAAAAAGTAGACCCTCAACTCTGCCTTAAAGCAGGTTACATTCTAATAGAAAGGGAAAAGATATAAACTATGAGCAAAGCATAAAATATATTAAAAAATGAAATACAATACAATTTCAGGAGGTGGTACTCAAGCAAAACCTTGAAGAAAGCCAGAAATTTTAAGAGGCAAAAATGAAGGAGGAGTTCATTCCACTCATGGAAAACAGCCTGGGTAAAGACCAAGATGAAGAAGGAATGTCAAGGATTAGAAAGAAATCTTAGATGAATTTGGCTGCAGCATAGGGTATGTGGAAGAGAATAAGGTTCAATAACCCAAGAAACGTACCCTGCAGCCAGATTGTGAAGGACTTTAAATACTAAATAAAAGATATTTATTATATTTTATCCTAGAGGGAATAGGGAGGCATTGGAGTTTCTTGAGCAGAGAGTGATTTGGAAGACTTATTCTTTAGGAATATCAATTTGGCAGCTATGTGAAGGATGGAATAAAGAAGTGGTAGGTAAGGCAGGGAGACCAACTAGTGGGCTATTGCAGCAGTCCAGGTAATAAATCATGAGAGTCAAAATCACCATCTCTATCAAGATAAGACCCTTGTAGAAAAGTCCAAGTCTGTGGCTGTGTGGGACTTTCCTTCCACTCCTGCACAGAAGGTTGGGTGACCCTAGATCAAATGTGACCCTTACCACAGCAGATAAGCATTTCTTTATACCACAAGACCTTCGTGATTTTACTAATGCAGGTGCTCCCTTTCATTTCTACAGATGATAGTTCCTTCAGTCCTTAGTAAACAGTATTCATCAATCTGAGCTGAAAAAATGCATTTAGTGACCAACCTCCCCTGGCTGGTCCCCAGGTAAGAGACACACAGCCTCTCACTGGACTAATGATAACCTCCAAATTACATGGAATGGAAAAGCTCTCAAAACATGGAGACTTACTAGGAGAAATCAAAACCATATGCTAACAGGATGAAGCACCTATCATCTGTCATCCTATTTTCCTACCCCAAAGATTATTTTGGTGAGCCTACAGAAGATGAGCTTCCGTCCCAATCTCTTTATTCAATTATTAAAACTCTAAAAGTAATCATTTTATTCACTTGTGCAACAGTTAGCCAAACATTAAACATAAAAGAACAATAAAAGGATATCTACTTATTGTTAGACTATTTCTGTCTAAATGCCATCAAAGGTGAGACGGGAGGAAGGAAAACAGATATACAATAATGAGCACCAGAGCTGTCAGCTGTCACTTTGAAGTGTTTATCACCCCAAGTCTGCAAGGTGCTGCATGAACATTAGTTCATCTAAGCCTCACATCATAAAGTGCCTACTTCTAGCATCATTATCCTCATTTTCAAAGAGGAGAAAAGACTCAGAGAGCATGTCTCTGAGGGAGAGGTAGCCTTTCTTCTTGCCCAAGTTAACTCCCTACATATCTTTGGTCCCATCCCCCTATTCCTTCTCCAGCAGATGGTCCCACTATTATTGTCTTCCCCTCTTTCTTTAAGCTTCCATCTTCATCATTCTACTGGATCTCAGAAAGAAAGAAAGAAAGAAAGAAAGAAAGAAAGAAAGAAAGAAAGAAAGAAAGAAAGAAAGAAAGAAAGAAAGAAAGAAGAAAGGAAGGAATAAAGGAAGGGAGGAAGGAAGAAAGAAAAGGAGGAAGGAAGGAAGGAAGGAAAGAAGGAAGGAAGGAAGGAAGGAAGGAAGGAAGGAAGGAAGGAAGGAAGGAAGGAAGGAAGGAAGGAAGGAAACTCACTACTTCCTACCATCTCTCATCATTATTATCCTATATCACCCTTCTAGTTCTTAGGCAAATGCTTTGAAAAAAGACATCTTCCCCTGGGGAATCTCCATTTCCTCTTCTCTCACTCTCTGCTAAACCCTTCCCAACATGCCTTCTGATTTCATTCTACTGGAACTGTTCTCTCTAGTTACCAATTGTTTTCATTGGTAAATCGAAAAACCTCTTCCCAATCCTCCTTCTTGAACTCAGCAGCATTTGACACTACTGATCACCTTCTCCTGCTGGTGTTTATGACAATAGTCTCACTTGATTTTCACTTTCCCATCTGATCTCTTCTCTGTCTCTTTTGTTTTATCTTCAACCAAATCAGACCCACCAACTATAAATGCCCATGAAACTCTATTAGTGTTCCCCCTTCTCTTTTATCTATATACTTGGTAATTTCATCAGCTCCCATGGGTTCGATTACCACCACCATACTTAGGATTTTCAGATCTATATATCCATCCCTATGTCTCTCCTGAGCTCCTAATCCTTCATCACCAATTGTCTATTGAGCATTTTTGACTGGATATCTTAAAATCAACACATCACAAAGAGAACTCATTGTCATTCTCTCTAAACCTTTCTCTATTCCAACTTTTCCTCTAACTGTCCAGGAGGGACACTGCCATCTATCTCCTCATCACTGAACTTCTCCAATTTCACTGTCATTTTCAACTCTTCACTCTCACTCATTCCCTATATCCAATCAGTCACTAAATCTCATTATTTAAACCTCTATAAAATCTCTTGCATAGGCCCCCTTATCTCAACTCACATATCTACTTCCCCACTTTCAGGCCCTCATTGCCTCTTGCCTGGACTATTGCAATACCTTTCTAATGGGTTTTCCTGTTTTCCTGAGTCTTGTCAAAGTGATTATCCTAAAGCATAGGTATGACTACATTAGCCCCTTTCCCAATCAACTCCATGCACTCTCCCTTCCTATGAGGAACTATAAAGATTTCGGTTGGGCATCGAGAGTTCTTTACAACCTGACTCCTCCATGCCCTTCCTGTCCATGCTGGCCCACTTGTTCCTCACATACCACCTCCTTTTTCCTCCATTAGACTGTAAATTCCTTTAGGAAAGGGAATATTTCTGGTTTTTTGTTTGCATTCCCAAATCTCAGTACCATGCCTGTAGTATGGTAAGCTCTTAATAAATGCTTTTTGATTAATTGATTGATTTATGGGGCCTACCCACACTTCTGTTCTTCTGTCAAAGTCTTTGAGGCAACCCTGCTGTAAATGAGGCACCAGAGGAGGACTTAAGTGAAGTCTATACATGATTAACAACCTGTAAAGTTGTTTCACCTTGGTAGATGAGCCAGAAAGAGACCTAGTCATATACCTGTGAGTTAGGCATTTTATCACTACTCTCTCCTTGGTTAAGGGTCTTAAAAGATATATTAATATTTATGCTGTATTTTTAACTGTGAATCCCATACAAATACTGAGGCTTCCTCTGTACATCCTCAACATTAACTACTCAAAGTTTTGGTTAATTCTGGAAACCTAAAGATCGTGGCATCCTGCCTAACCAAATATCCAATCCGAGATAGGCTATGCAACAATGTACCTTCTGATCAAGCACATAAAACTTTAGACAAAGCATCATTTAAAAACTCATAGAAAACAAAACAAAATGACAAAAAAAAACCCTCTTTGCCAAACTCGAGAAAGAGCAGAACAATTGGCATCTCTCATTTTCATGAAATTCTGTGCCAAAAAGAAATGAGGCATTATTTTCCCAAAGACTCATTTTTTTAATTACCCTCCAAGCTATAATTAGGGTGGGGTGTCTGGAACTTTGCACCAACATATTGAGGGCACGCTTCCTTGGAGAAGAACAATTTCTCCCCTCTTTGACTCAAGCCAATCAACAAGCATTTATTCAACACCTATTTTTGCCAAGCATTGTGCTACTTACTGGAGATGCAAATGAAAAGAATGAAGAAAAAAAATCCTATTCTAAAAGGAGTTTGCATTCTAACAAAGGAGATAGTACACATACAGTAAATACAAGGTTGTTTGGGAGGGAGATAGCTCTCATTTGGGGGCATCAGGAAAGATGTCTTGTAGAAGACAGTGCTTCAGCTGCATCTTGAAGGAAAAAAAAAAGCTTCTATGAGGCAGAGATTAGTAGAGAGTGTATTCCCTGCCAGAAGCTTCTCCCCACTCCAGTCCATTCCCCATTCAGTTTCCCAGTGTGTTTTTTACAAAGTTGAACCATCACACACACACACACACACACACACACACACACACACACACACTCCCATTTAACAAACTCCATTGGCTCCCTGTCACCTCCAGGATCAAATTTAAATCTTTTCATTGATATTCAAAGCCCTGCATAACCCCCTTTCCTCCCTCTTCACCCAGGCAGTACCCTTCTAGTCTTCTTAAACCTTGTACCCCTCCCCCTCCATGCCCTGCCATCCAGTGACTAGTAGCTTCCTTATTGATCCTCCAAGTCACTCCATCTCTGAACTCTGCCTTCTGGCTTCTCTGGTTTCCTTCAAATGTCATTTAAGATCCCACCTTCCACAGAAAGCTTTTCCCAATTCCCCTCAATTTAAAAACCTATACTATGTCGATTATTTCCAATTCATCATATGTATGCACACATTAACATATATACATATGCACATACATACATGTATATATACATACATCTCATATATATATATATATATATAATATTTTCACATAGTTCATTTGCATGGTTTCTCCCCTTTTAGACTGTGAGTCTAAAAAACCTGGGACTGTCTTTTACCTTTCTTTGTATCATCAAAGTTTTGTAAAGTGCCTGGCACATAGTAGGAATTTCATAAATATCTACTGACTGGCTGACAGTACAAAGATAAATAAAAGATGGAGGGCAATCTGTAAGGGGCACATGCTGAAGATTGTTAAAAGGAGTTTTAATCGGGGCGGCCAGGTAGCACAGCGAGTAATAGCACCGGCTCCAGTGTTGAGAAGACCTGGAGATCGAATCCCGGGCTCAGACACTCAACACCCACCCAGAAACACCTGGCCGTGTAACCTTGAGCAAGTTACTTAACCCCAATTGCTTAGGGGCGGCCAGGTGGCTCAGCAAGTAAGAGCACCGCCTCCAGTGTCAGGATGACCTGGATCAAATCCGGTCTCAGATACTCAGCACCACACCCAGAAATAACTGGCCTTGTAACCTTGAGCAAGTTACTTAACCCTGATTGCTTTAAAAAAAAAAAAAAAAGGAGTTTTAATACACTATAAAACCCGATGGCTGGTTCTAAGCTGGGAAAGGTTTCAAAAGCCAAGCCAAGTAGCTCCCATTTTTATCCTGGAAGCAATATTGAGACATTGGAGTAACATCATCAGATCTGCTCTTTAGGGAAATTACTCTGGCATCTCTGTGGATTGGAATGTGGAGGGACTTAAGTCTGGGGACCAAGGAGGGGTTTGCTACAAGAGGGGACTGAGAGCCCAAACTCGGGTGGTGTCTGTGTGAGTAAAGACTGCTTGATGTGAAATATGGTGCTGCTGTAGAAAATGGCAACATTTGGCAGCTGTTGGTACACCCATCACCTCCCCTCATTAGGAAAAGGATGGTAGAAATGCTATAAATCTTCAAGATAAGGGAAAAGGTAGTGCCTTCAACCGAAATAGGGAAGGTTAGAAAAGGGATTGGTCGCAGGGAACACTCTAAAGAGTTGTTTTGAACACATCAATTTGAAAACACTGAGTTTGGTATGTCTCAGGACACTTACTTTGTATCAGCTAATAAACAGCTGGTGATGTGGAACTGAAGCTCAGGGGAGAGACTGGGGCTAGATGTAGAAAATTGTGCTACATGCACAGAGGTAATAATTAGCATTGTAGCTGATGATGAAGTCACCACGCTAGAGGAGAGAAGGCTAGGACAGAGCCTTGGGGAGCACCTGAAGTCAACGCCGATGAGGTCGATGATGAGCCAACAAAGGAGGCTGGGAAAGAGAAGTCAGATAGGTAGGATGTAGAAACAGAGAAAGTAGTGTCAGAAAAATACAGAGAGAAAGAGGAAAGGAAAGGAAAAATTTATTAAGCATCTACTATGTGCCAGGCACTGTGCTGAGCACATCGTAGACATTATCACACATGACCGTCACAACAACCCTGTACGTGCTTTGTGATCTCCATTTGACAGTTTGAGGAAACTAAGGTAAACAGAGTTGAGTGACTTGCTCATGGTCATACAACTGGCAAATGCCTGAGTCTGGACTTGAATTTGAATTCTTTAGTCCAGGTCCAGGCTCTAAGCACTGTACCGCCTTGTTACCTCTAGGCAGCTGTCTAGAGGAAGAGTATCTAGGAAGAGATGAGAGTCAGCAGTATCAGATGCAACAGAGAGGTCAAGAAGGATAAGGACTGAGAAGAGAATATCAGATTTGGCAATGAAGTGCATAATGGTGCATAATGATGGATCAATGTAATAGATGTTGCAGATAATCCATACTTGGATGAGAGAATTAGGTATTGATATTCTCATTAATCTATTTCCTAAATATCTGTGGCCCACCTAAATTTCAGGCACATAAAAGTAATATTACTTAAGAAAAAAATTGGGGTCTTGCTTCACTTGAAACCTCTTTCCATTTCAACCAGAGCAATGAAGGCATGGACCACCCTGGGCCATACATATCCTCAGTGGGGAGAGTTGGAATTTTTCCTTTCCCTACCCTGGTTCGCCACAAGTCAGATCCATTTTTTGCTTGGGTTTTCTCCTTTCAATTCTCGTGGCTTTCACTTTTCAAAAGAAGGCAAGGTGAACCCCTTAGGAGAGGGTTAAACAAGGTGACCCTCTGAGTTCACTTCCAACACTAAGATTCTACAACTGTATAAGTAGCCTGTTTTAGTGTTTAGAGGATGAACTGGGAGTCAGGAAACCTGAGTTAATAGATCTGGCTTTGCCACTAACTTGCTGGGTGATCTGAAGCCAGTCTCCTCTCCAGGAAGAACTAGAGCATTAGCAGAAAATGTTGCAAGGACCACCACCCTATTATTAGTTTATCAGAGTATGGGGTATGCCACCCATGTGGAGGTGACAACTCCCACTAAAGAGAGAACATTCTGGGAGCTTTGCCAAGTTGAAGGACCCAAATGTGTAACCAGGGCTAGGTGCAATGGTAGGTCAAAAGTCACATTTGAGCTCCTGTTTAAATTTTAGACCTTAAGATTCTTTGAATGCACAGAGAGAAGTGAAGACACTACATTTTATGCAATTCTTATTCAAAAGAATAAAAATGTATTTTAAATTGGCACCATGACAAAGCATATTCCTTCTCTTTACTGGTTCTTATTTTCCTAATCTGTAAAATGAAGAAGCAAAGTTATTTTGTTGTTGTGTATTGTTCAGTCATTTCAGTTATGTCCAACTCTTTGTGACTCCATTTGGAGTTTTCTTGGCAAGGATACTGGAGTGGTTTGCCATTTCTTTCTCCAATTCATCTTATAGATGAGAAAACTGAGGTAAACAGAGGTAAGTGACCTGCCCAGAGTCACAGAGGTAGTGTCTGAGGCTAGATTTGGACTCTGGTCTTCTTAGCACTGGACCTGGAGTGAGGACATGACTGAAATAAACAAACAACAAATTCCTGATTCCAGGACCAATATTCCATCTACTTTATCAACCAATTGCCCTGAAATTAGGCTATAAGAAACAATATTTATATAGCTCTTTAAGGCTTGCAATGTGATATGTGCTGTGTGTATACATCACTCTTATCACATTGAAACCCAGTGAATATCATAGAATATATCTACATATATGTATATACACACATACAATGTAAGTGTGTATATATACAATGCATATATGTCTACATATATATGCATACACACACTAATTCTTGTTAAATCTCTTGATGATTTTTAAATCCCCTTTTCCCTTAACTTTTTAATCTTTTATCCCCAGCATGGTACCCTACACTTAGTAGACACTTGCTTGCTGAGCTGAATTGAAATAAAAGCTCTCTATAAAGTCTTAGTAGTTTATACATCCTTATAATCAGGAAAAGACTTAAATGACAGTTCCAATGGAGAAAAGCTCAGTAGAGCCATGCTTGTACAAGAAGGAGAACGTTTTTGTGGCATTTCTACTGTTCCATGATTTTAACTGTGATTGTATGTGATGAACAAGAGTGAGAGGAGATATACAAATAAAATATACATCTCTGCCTTGTAAACTTGTATTAAATATATGTTTTAGTGGCCAACAGGAATATGGAGCTGAGTATGACACATAACACCCCAAAATAGTGAGTATTGGAAAACAGAGAAAGTACAACTCTTTGAAATCAGAATCAGGAATATATATGTGTGTGTGTGTAGACATACACACATATGTATGTATGTATGTATGTACGTATGTATGTATGTATGTATGTATGTTATAAGTATCCAGAAAGAAAAGCAGTCTCTCAATAAGCTTCATCCAAATTGAAAAAAAAAATTAAGAACTGCACAAGACATCAAATTATGTTTAAAAGTAGTAATAATGAAGACTATTTCATATTGCTCAAAAAATAGAAAAAGCAATCAATGCAACACACTAGATAGGAGAAAATTAGAAAGAACTGAACCCAAAAACATGATGTTTGATAAATTTCCAAACATGAATTACTTGGTACAGAAATCTCTACTTGATAAGAATTGATGGTAAAACCAGAAATCAGTTTAGCAGAAATTAGTTTTAAGGCCACATCTCCACTATACACTACAGTAAGCTCAAAATAGATGCAACCATAAAAAAGAAGATGAGATCAAGTAACTTTAAGGGTTATGGCATATGGGAAAATTCATATTCAAGCAAAAGATTGAGATGATTGAAAAGATTAAAATAGATAATTTCGATTTCATGAACTTGAAAAGCTGCATGGATAGAATCAATATGGATAAGAAGATAAAAAGTCAAATGATAAAATATCTTTGCATAAAATAAGATGTATAAGACCAAGAGCCATTCTTCAAAGGATAATTGGTCAAAGAACATGAACATATGCTGTTCAAAAGAATTACATACTGAATAACCATAAGAAGGATTGCCCCAAATCACTAAAAATCAGAAAAATGCAAAGCAGAATAACTCTTGGAAATTTCAATTCACACCCAGAAAATTTTGAAAGATGACAAACGATAGCAGTAGTCAACATTGAAGCGTTTATGGAAAGATAAGCACAACAATATACTATTGGTTGAGCTGTAAATTTGGCCCTACCATTGACTGTGGAATGGTGAAACAAGTTGTAGCACCTTGATATAATGGAATATTATTGTTCTGTTTTAAAAAATGATGAATACAATGGCTACAGAGAAGTATGAGATGACTTACATAATGCAAAGTAAGCAGAATGAGGAAAACAATATATACAGTGATTCCAATAACAAAGAATAGAAATAACAAAAAGAAAAAGAAATAGCAGAACAATTGAAATGGGATGCTGTGAAATTATGACACAACTATAATTTTAATTGGTCCCAAAGAAGAAATAAGAAAAATCACCTCCCTCTTCCCCACAGAGACAAAACTATAGATATGAAAGAGAGCATACAATGTCAGACTTTCTGTATATGCTAGTTAATTTTGCAGATTTTAAAAATTCTTTTTTTAAGAAATGGTTATTTGGGAGGAAGGGTGAAGAGATATACTGAGAAATGTAGATGATATAAAGACAAAATATGTCAATAAAATTTATTTTTGAAAAATTCAAAAAGTGATTTAGCTTCAGATCACATTATACTTCCTTCAGATCACCCAATCTCCTCCTATTCAGCTAGGCCCTATGCTCGTTGCCCATCTTCAGTGTCTGCCAAAGGTAAAAACGTGACTGATGAACTATTTGGACAGACTGTCCCCATATATACCATAGTCTGAAATATGGGAAGTATACTTCAAAAAAAATCCATACTATTCTCCCAGTGTAGACGATCAAATTGATATCTTTCTCATTGTTGTGGATTTATTTCATTGTGAGACACTAAACAATGAAACTAGTCTCCAATAAGGGTAACTTAGGTACAAGCTTGGCCTCTGACAGATGCTCTCTGTATAACCCTGAGCAAGTCATTATACCCAGGGTAACTCCTTAGAACTATGAGATGCAGAGACAATGCTCATCTGCCTTAGTAGAGGGAGTTTACTCCTAAGGAATTTTCTTATACTGATGAAATAACAGATTAGGGATGGGGGGGTGGAATAGTGTTGAAGCACAGTGGTTGGCACATAGACAAGTGCTTAATGGATGAATAAATAAATTTTATATTTTTGATAGCTTTGAACCTGTACAGATGCAATTTCAAAGACCCCTAAGAAGATATACAAAACTGGACAAAAAGCAAATACACAAACACTAGAATTCATCTCTATTAAGATATTAAAGGTCAATGGCAACATAGAAGGAAGAGATCACAAAAGAAACAGAACATAAAATTATGCTAGACACCAGTCAGTGGAGAAGTTTTATCTACAGTGTTCTTTTCACCAAGGGCAGGTGGCCAAAGTTTGCCCTGGCCACAACACCATAAGTCATATATCAAGAAACAGACCAGGGGAAGATGGAGGGAAGATTCTGAGTCTGCTCCATCTGGGGAGAATGGGGTCAAACCCTGGCTTTCTTTTCTGATGATCCAGATGAATACAATGCTTTTCTAGTCATCAGGAAAAAAATTAAAAAGGAAACTGAATTCAACTGAGCGCAGGGATCATAGCTCTTTTCATGCTGGAGCTTTGTTTACTCCAGAATAAATTCAATAAAGTGCAGTAACCATTATAATAAATGTAGATGTCACTAATTACAACACTAGATTTTAAGTGCAACTTTAGTGTCTCAAGTGGCCTTTAAAGCTGAGTAAAACCACAGCCAATTCAAATTTAATTAAAACTATCAGTTTAATTTAGTTCAAGTTTACAATAAAAACTATAGTAACCCATTAACTTCATTCCAAATCCCCCATTATCCAGAGAAACAAGCAGCTTGCACAGCCTACACTTTGGTGATGAGTGCAGTTCATTCATTTACCTTGTTACAAAACCAGGCTTCCCTGATGGGCTGGATTCTGCTCCAAAATGAGGTCTTTTTTGGAACAATGCTCACTGGGAATCAGACCAGCATAGCAGAACAAGTCCTCAATTTGGCATTAGAAGAGGGAGTCTTCACTACCTGGTTGGCATCAGAGAAATCATTTAAGTTCTCTGGACATCAGCTTTCTTACCTGTAAAATGTGTCTGTTGTGGGCTAAGGGATGGGACTAGATGGACCTCCATGATCATGATATCTTTCCTATCAGGTATCTATCTAGCAAAGGGTTGACTATTATGAATAGTGAGGCTCTCACATGGTCCTTCTACATTCATTTAAGTGGTGCTGTAGAATGCCAAGATCACGCATAGAAACCCTGATCAAATAAAGGTCCCACCCAAAAATTCAATGATAAGAGGCTGAATTTGCCCTTCCCAGCTCAGGCTTGAAGGGCTGATCTTCCCTGAACCAGGCAAGTTGGACATTTCAGTAACCGCCCATGTTGATGAGTCCAAGGACTGAGATGCCCTTCCTAGCCCTAGCTCCTTCTTTGACTCATTGTCATTGGACATTGGCCACTCTGCATGCACATGGCTAGGTCCTACTGGGACCAAACAGTTGTATTCTACAAGTCAGACAAAGGTTAGGAAAGGCTAAGTTAATCAGTCTGTCAGTCAACAAACATTCACTACCTACTATTTGCCAGGCACCATGCTAAATCACTGCCCTGAAGGTAGGACTGGACCAACTCAGTCCTCAAGCATGAGTATCTTATTCACTGTCCAAACATTGCCTCAGTAAAAACAAACCAACAATCATCTCAAGGGTTTGCATAGTTATTTGTTTTTGTTTTTTGTTTGTTTGCCTGTTTTTTCTTAATGGAGATGGGACAGGAGAATGGAAGTCCACATAGATCATTCTATTTTGCAGGCTGGTGCTGGGGTGCCCTCAGTATGAGGCAATGCACAGAGAAAGGAACCAGTTAAAGTGCTAGAGATGGAAATACTGCACACAAAAGTGGCCCCTTCCATACCCCAGGGAGAAGACATCAGGAAACGGGAGAAGAAAAGGAATAAAAATCCAAGTGTAGTTATATAAACATAACTACATAACTTTATATATAAAAAATCTGATTATGCCTAGTTAGTCCATACTCCAGCATTACATTTGAATGCTGAACACATTCCCAGAGGTCTCTTTGGTGAGGAGAATACAAACTCCCTCATATTTTGGAAAAGCAAAAATAAGCATGGTTTTTTTTTACTTTGAGCAAGAAATCAAAGAATCTCAGGATCACAAAACTAGAAGGAATTTTAAAAGTCAAATCTGCTCCTGAAAAAAAATTATATACTCTGCAGTGTACCAAGAAATGGTCTTCCAGAATTTTATTTAAAGCCTCTAGAAGTGGTAAACACACTACCTCCTGTGACTAATTGCACAAAATGCTGTACCAGGCATCACTTGGAGATTGTCACCTCCAGAAGGGAAAGAATTGGGGGGCATCTATTTTTATTTATCACTCTAACCCAGATCAGTGATTGCACAGGAAAAAGGTTTAAGAAATTTTGCTTGTACTAAACTTAAGAATGCTGATTATGAGCTGAGATAATTTAATAAGTGAAATGTTCTCTGCTATATGAGAAACATGGTAGATATATCTGTGATTGGTTAAACCTTTTACTTATATAAAAAAAGTATGTTCTTCCTACAACTAGTTTCTGACCCTTTCTATTATGAATACTGGTTTTGTGACCCTGGACAAATTATCTAACTTTCAAACCCTCAGTTTACTCATATGTAGATTGATAAGATTATAACTAGACTACAGCAAATTCCAAATTGCTAAAAAATAAACTAACAAAAACAATGTTTTATGACAACTAGCTTGCATATATAATTGTAGGAGCTCTTTGGAGTTAGAAGGAATCTTATATACCATAGAGGCCACTCTCTTCATTTAGAAGATGAAGGAACAAAAACCCAGACAAGTTTCACTGACATACCCAAGATCTTACAACTAGTAAGCAGCAGAACAGGTATTCAAACCCAGGTCTGTTGGTGCCAAATGCAGTGTCCTTTCTGTTACACCTCATTGGGAATCTTTCCAAGGCACCTACTAAGCATACAATGTAAATTTACTAGGAATAAGAGCTGGACCTGTGATTTCAATGTTAGAGGGAACTCCCAGATGAAGAATTCCCTTGACTAGGTCAGCACTTTCTCCAAAATGTTTAGTCTTTGCAAGTTTCCTAGTTCACTAAGAGGTCAAGTGACTTGCCTCAAGTCACACAGTCAGTTAGGTCCGAGGAAGGACTTGTACCCAGGTCATCCAGATTCTGAGGCCAGTTCTCTATCCATTGTACTGTGCTGCCTCTATAATTTTATTATCTAGGAAAATTGGGCACATCTGTGAATGAGGGGGATATATTCAGTACAAGAATGAAGAGGAAGGCTCAACATCACTTGATAGATATTGAGGTCTAATGGGGACCTGGTAGGACTAACTACAAAATGGGATAAGGATTTGGTCTTCCAGAAATAAATATGTCCTCAAAAGCAACCCTTTCAATCACATCATTCCTCTGCCACTTTCTGATGGTCTTTAAAACAGGAAATGTCTTTCACAGGTAATTTCAGTAAAACAATGGAGAAATCATACTGTAAACCAAATAAGTATTGTTGAAAACATCATATAATGCCTGCAATATTCTCAGATGCTACTGCAGCATTGTCCATAATTAGAACATGGGATCCATGCTCTTCAGTAAATTACTCTCAGCTGATTTCATCTCTTTGTTTCTTAGTCCCTTAACTGGAGGTCATTTTTAATATATGTCTATTCTGAGCAAATTATTTTGGGTCCTCTTCAAAATTATGAAATCCCCACATTGGTTCTTGTCTTATTTATGGAGTCACATTTGATTGTTTATATGACTCCATGAGATTTGCAACTTTTATTTCATATAATTCACTCAGTCATTCAGCAATTTACTAAGCACAAGTACTGTACTCCAAGTCTGGGTGCAGAAAACATAATTATAGACCATATTTGTAGTTGAAAAAGACCTTGAAGATGACCAGGTACAAACTTATTGTACAGATAAGGAAACCAAGTACCAAGGCTATTAGGTGATTTTCTAAGGCCACAGAAGTAGTATGTGGAAGAGGAGATATCTGAATATAGGTCTCTGAACTCTATTTCTAAAAACTTTTTTTACTAGACTACTCATTGCTCAGACAGAATGATAGCTTTGCCTTCAACAAGCTTATTGCTAATGAGAATGAGGTTATGTACACAAATAATTATGATACAAGGAAGAGTGAGATAAGTGGAAAGTCCTATGAGAAATTTGAAAAGACTACTTTCACCTCCATCCCACTGAGGATAGGAGGGAAGTACCTAGGAAGATGCATCACAGGGAAAGTGGCACCAGAGTTTGTCCTTAAAAAAAGAGAGGACTTCAACAGAGCCAACGTAGTGCCATTGATTGGGTACTGGGCTTGGAGTCAGGCATGGATTCAATGCTAACTAGTAGTATTTCAATTGTGCCTGACTTTCTATGACTCCATTTAGGTTTTTCTTGGCAAAGATTTTGGAGTGGTCTGCCATTTTCTTTTCCAGTTCATTTTACAGATGAAGAAACTGAGGCAAACAGGTTTAAGTGACTTGCCCAGGGGGACATAGCTGGTAAGTGCCTGAGACTGAGGTAAGTGTCAGATTTGAACTCAGGAAGAGGAGTCTTCCTGACTCCAAGCCTGACACTCTATCCACTTCACCATCTAGTGGCCAATCCAAATCTTCTATCAAATACCTTGCTGCATGACCCTAAATAAGTCACTTAGACTCCCTGTGCCTCAATTCTCTCATGTGTAAAAACAGGGATTAAATGGTCTCAGAGGTCTCTTCCAGCTCTAAATCTATAATCCTATGCAATTTACAGGTATAGGCAATGGCATGTGTAGACAAGTCAAGGAAATGTAAGAGAATAAGATGAGAAAGGCAGATAAAGAGTATCCAATTTGGATGAATTGTAGACAACATAAAATGGAATATTATGAGATGATGAGGTTGTACAAGTAAGTTGAAGTCAGGGATAGAAGATGACCTTGATTGCCAGAATCGAGGGCTTATACTTCATGAATCAGGTAATAGGAAATAACCAAATGTTTCCAGGGAAGTGGGGAAAAATCATAGTGATGAGTTAGAAAAAGTCAAATCAACTGAATTTAATTCTGTAGGCATTTATTAAATACTTCCATTGTGTCAAATGCTGAGGATATAAAACAAAAATAACCTTTGCCCTCAGGAAGCTGGCATTCTACTAAGGAATGAGAAAGGGTAGTTCACAACTAATTTAGAGAAAAAAAACCAAATACATAAAATATACAAAATACGTACAAAGGAATTAGGGATCAAGGAATAGTAACAACTGAGGAATTAGGAAAGCTCTCATATAAGTGACATGAGCTGAGCCTTGAAGGGAGTTTAGGATTCCAAGATGCAAAGGTGAGGAGGAAGGACACTCCAGGCATAGCAAAAAAGCCTGGAGATGGGAGATGGAAGACTGTATATACAGACCAGAAAAGAGTCCTTTGACTAGAACATAGAGTGGTTAAGAGGAAGTAATACACAGTCAACCTTGCCCTGATTGTATTAATCCAGGATCAAAGTGGAGAATGGTTAAGACAGAGGACAGACTATCATAGGTTGGTCACATCCTTTCTCCATCTATTTTTGTTACTTAAGTTATATTCCATCCAGACTTCCCACCAAGGCTACACCCCCCCCAGAAAAAGAGAGGCTCTTCTTTCGTCTACTTCCATGTCTAGGTTTAAAGCAGAGAACTCAATCATAAATGGAATCCAGAGGTTATCTGATCTCCAGATTCCTTAAGAATAGCTTTGAGAAAAATCAAGACATCTTCAAACAAAAACTATCACATAAAGCCAATGGGGGAAAAATGGGATGTGAAATGAGGCAGAATGTTAGAGTTGCCTTTATGGACCTTACCACCTCTTGACCTTGGACAGCCTTCTAGCTCCAAATATCAGCAGAGCCCCAGTGGTACTCAGCTACCACATCTGCACTTTCGTCATGCCTATGATTACTAATGGATAATTTTAAATCATTGCTGGTGAAGAAGCAAAGAAAAAAGACAAAGTCAAAGTCAAAACCTCAGAGAATGGAGTTTTCGAAGGGCATAGCTAGTCTTTGTGTTTCCTAAACTTTGAAAATGCAAAATTTCCCACCTAAGGTACACGCACAGTGTGTCTGCACCAAAATCTTTGTCAAGGAGTTAAAATATGTGTTGTTGCAATGTCAGCTGATACTGCTAGTAAGTCTCTGCTTGTTGATGAGGGCCACAAAGGGATGCAAAGCACCAGTATAACAGAATCTTAATAAAACAATAAAACAGACTTAAAACTCGAAAGAAGCTCAGAGCCCATGCAAGATTCAAAACCAAGTCCTGAGACTTCAGAGAATAGGCTCTTGAAATTGTCCCATACTGCCTTGAGTTCCTGGTCTCTGCCTCAAGATGTCCCGGTGTCCTAGAGACTCCACACATACCTTATTCTGATAAAAAAAGGAGAAACTGTAGGTGTTTCAGAGTAAGTTTTGCCCCCCTCCTATACATTTGCCCAAATTCATGAAAGAATGAAGGCGGTTCCTTTTTTACATCTCATAAACAAATATGATAATAGGAATGAGATTAAAGATTTAATTAAAGATTCAAGAATAAGGCCAGTAATGGTGCCAGATGCCTTTCCTCACCTGCTCCCCTACTCCTTTATGTCCTCTTCTCTCCAGGTTTTTGAGACATCCCTTTCCTGGTTCCCTCCCTACCTATCTGACCACTCCTCAGTTTCCTTTGCTGGGACCTCTTCCAAGCCATGCCCACTAACTATTGGTGTCACTGCAGGTATCCCACAGGGTTCTGTCCTGGGCCCTTCTTTCTTCTCCCTCCATGCTACTGCAATCAGTGATCTCATTTGTTCCCATGTGTTCAATTATTGTCTCTATGCTCATGAGTCTCAAATCTATTCCTAACCTCTCTGCTGATCTCCAGTCACTCATCTCCAATTGCTTATTAGATATCTCAAATTGGATGCCAAGTAGACATCTTAAACTCAACATATCCAAAACTGAACTCATCATCTCTATATACCTACATCTATATACACCTTCCCCCACTCCTACCTTCTCTATTACTATCAAGGGCACCACCATCTTCCCAGTCCCCTAGGCTCATAACCTAGGAGGCAACCTCAAGTCCTCACTATGTCTCACCCTCCATGTTCAACCTGTTTACCAAGCTTACTGATTTTACCTTTGAAATATCTCCTCAACATGCCCCACTCTGATACTGCCATCACTCTAGTGTAGACCTTCATCACCTCACACCCAGACTATTGCAATACCATGCTGGTGACTCTCCCTGCCCTAAGTCTCTCCCCACTCCAGACGATCTTCCATTCAGCCACCCAAATGATTTTTCTAAATGCAGTTCTAACCATGCATTGCCCCTTCCCAACCCATTAAAGTACAGTGGATTCCTATCATCCACAGGCATTCAAAGACCTTCATAACTTATCCCCACCCACCTACATTTACAGTCTTCTTTTATCTTATACCATGACCCCTACATATTTTCCTTGATTTCATGACATTGATTTCCTTGATGTTCCTCAAATAAGACACTTCATCTTTTTTTTTCAAATGCTTTATTCACTTCTAGTTTGCATCATTCATTTCCGCAAGATTTTGAGTTACAAATTTTCTCTGTTTCTCCCCTACCAACCAGCCGAAAATAATGATCCCACGGGATATCCCCTCCTCCAATCTGCTCTCTCCCATATCTTCTCCCATACCCCCTCTGACTTTCCAGTAGGGCACAGTAGATCACTATGCCCTAGTGCCTGTATATCTTATTTCACAGTTACATGTAAAATAGTAAAATAATATTGATAATAGTATATATATATATATATATATACATATATATATATATATATGTGTGTGTGTGTGTATTTTTTTAAACATTTGATTTTAAAACTTTGAATAGTGGATATATTGTAAAAGACTCACTATATTTCCCTCCCTCCTATCCCACCTCCTACTCGTTCTGTTCTCTACTATAATCCTGTCCCTTTTCAAAGGTGGGCGCTTCCAACTTCCCTCCCCCCAGCCTGCCCTCCCTTCCATCATCCCCCCTCTCATCCCCTGCCCCTCTATTCTCCTGTAGGGTGAGATACCCTATTTAGTGTGTATTTCATTCCCTCCCTAAGCCAAATTCAATGAGAATAAGGTTGACTCATTCCCTTTTGCCTTCCTGTTTTCCCCTCCATTGTAACCATTTTCCCTTGCCCCTTCTATATGAGATAGTTTACCCCATTCTGTCTCTCCCCATCTCCTCTCATTATATTCTTCTCTCACCTGTTAATTTCATCTTTTAAGTACCTGTGCCCTCTATCTATGTATACCTGTACACATACATACACACATTTACATATGTATTCATATGCCTATATACCCTACTATATAGACATATATATGTATGTGTGTGTATATACATTTCTATACCCTTCAACTATTCTTATACTGAGAAAAGTTTCATAAGTTACAATTATTGTTTTTTCTGTGTAGGGATATAAATAATTCAACTTCGATAAGTTCCTTATAATTTCTTCTCCCTGTTTACCGTCTCTTGCTTCTTGTATCTGAATGTCAAATATTTTATTCAACTCTGGTTTTTTCATCAAGAATGGTTGAAAGTCTTCTATTCCACTGAATTACCATATTTTCCCCTGAAACATGATACTCAGTTTTGCTGGGTAGGTGATTCTTGGTTTTAATCCCACCTCCTTTGACCTCTAGAATATCAAATTCCAGGCCCTTCGATCCCTCATTGTAGAAGCTGCCAGATTCTGTGTTATCCTGATTGTGTTTCCACAATATTCAAATTGTTTCTTCCTGACTACTTGTAATATTTTCTCCTTGATCTGGAACTCCAGAACCTGGCTATAATATTCCTAGGAGTTTTCTTTTTGGGATCTTTTTCAGGAGGTGATCAGTGGATTCTTTCAACCTTTATTTTACACTCTGGTTCTAAAAACATCAGGGCAATTTTCCTGGAGAATTTCTTCAAGGATGATTTCTAGGTTCTTTTTTGGATCATGGCTTTCAGGTAGTCTAATAATTTTTAAATTATCTCCCCTGGATATTTTCCAGGTCAATGGTTTTTCCAATGAGATATTTCACATTGCCTTCTATTCTTTCATTTGTTTCAATCTGTTTAATAGTATCTTGATTTCTCATAAAGTCACTAGCTTCCATTTGCTCCAATATAATTCTGAAGGAATGATTCTCTTCAATGAGCTTTTGAGATTATTTTTCCATCTGGCAAATTAGGCTTTTTAAGGCATTCTTCTCCTCATTGGCTCTTTGGACCTCTTTTGCCATTTGAGTTTGTCTATTTTTTTTTGTTAGTCTATTTTTAAGGTGTTATTTTCTTTAGTCAGGTTGTTGACTCTCATTTCATAATTTTCTTGCATGGTTCTCCTTTCTCTTCCCAATTTTTCCTCCACTTCTCTTATTTGATTTTCAAAATCCCTTTTGAGCTCCTCTGTGGCCTGTAACCAGCTCGTATTTTTCTTGGAACTTTTTATGCAGGAGTTCTGACTTAGCTGTCTTCCTTCTGTTCCGTGCTTTCATCCTTTTTGTCCCCAAAATAGGAGGGTAAAGTTGAATTGCTCTGCTTGGTTTGCTTCCTTTGCCTACTCATGTTACCACTCAATTACTTGACCCATGGGCTTTTTGCCACAGTAGGACTCTGCTACCAGACAGGGGAGCTTTGTCGCAAATGCTGGGGTTTTCTCAGCTGCCGAAGGTATAAGTTGGGTGCCCTCTCTGAAGCCTCCACACACTCTGGCATGCTGATCACACACCCCAGGACCTCCACCCTAGATTGCAATCCAGATCCAAGCAGGTTAAAGTAAGAGCGATTACCCCTCAGACTTGTTGCTTTGTCCCCCTGCAATCTGCAGGCCAGGAGCTGAAGCTGCCATGTGATGGAGACTGCATAGCTGTGGTACCTCAGTGTCTTCTCCCTCCAGGTGATAAAGGCCAGACTGCATTCCCAAACTACTAGACCAAAAGTCCACACTGCACTGACCTCTCACTTTGTCCTTGGCATCTATGTGTTGATAATTCTGGAAACTGCCACAACTGCTGGTGATCTGAAGTCCCTCCAGCCAGAGGCTGGTCAGGCCTGCCCTGGGGCTAAAGCCTTGGGCTGGGGTGAGGGTCAGGGCTGAGCCATGCTGAGCTGGTCACTTTCTGCCAGCCTGCCGGTCTGTCCTCAGAGGGAGGTTAGCTTCTCTGTGTCATTTTGTAGGTTCTGCAGCTTAGAGTCACCTTTTACATGAATTGGGGGAGGTGGAAGCCGGAGCCCCGCAGAAGCCCTGTTTCTGTTCTGCCATCTTGATTCTGCCGATACTTCATCTTTTGACTGTAAGTATTTTGTCTGGTTGTCCATGCCTGGAATACTCCCCCTCCTCCTCTCTATCTCCTGGCTTCCCCAGCTTCTTTCAAGTCCTAGTTTTAACCCACCTTCCATAAGAAACGTTTCCCAGTCCCTCTTAATTCTAATGCCTTCCCTCTGTTAATTATTTCCCACTTGTCCTGCACAGAGCCTGTTTGTACATAGCTGTTTGCACATTGTCTCTCCCATTAGACTGTGAACTCCTTGAGGGCAGGAACTGTCTTACCTTTCTTTGTATTTCTAGAGTGTAAGGTACCTGGCACATAGTAGAAGCTTAACAAATGTTTATCAACTGAATGACTGACTAATTCCTGCAGCTGGGAAAGTTGAGGCTAATAGCCTACTTCTGAGTGGGCTAAACCAGTCAAGTGTCTGTACCGTCTGGCACAAATATGGTGAGCTTTGAGGAGAGGTAGCAGGGTGGGGCTGTGAATCAGGTTGCTTAAGGAAAAGTGAACTGGTTCAGATAGGAAATAAAGCATATCAAATCTGCCATGACAATTAATAGGGAGAGTATGCCTGTGAGTGACCACTAGGCTTCCAGTCTGAGTGAAAACCCCCATCTTTTAAAAAAAAAATTAAGTATTGTGTGCATGGAGAAGATATTCTGTAGCATAAAGAAAAGCCATGGGACAGTGCTGAAGAGAACCTTAGTTCAAGCAGCTATTTTCTAGGAAGTCAGTCACTGAAGTTAGTCTGGAGATGATCCTGCATGGTCCCTTTGTGGGAAAGATGCAAATGACCAAAAACTAGTTGACAATAAGATTTTTTTAATAAAAAATTAAGTTCCACAGCACAGTCTATGCATACTCCAAGATTGGGGGGAATCAGTCATGCCTTATTGCTCTGTTGATGACAACAAAAATCTACATATATAAAATTAGTCATTTTTGAGAATTTTTCCAGAAAAAAAAACAGCCTACCCTAAGAGAATATTGGTAATTGACTGAGTAGCTTAAGTTATCTCAGGGCATCTGAACTACTTCAATAGCCTCCTAATTGATCTTCTTCCCTACAAGTCTGTCCTTTCTCCAATCCATCAGTAACAAAGCTGCCAAAGTGATTTTCTTAAATTACAAGTTTGACTGTATCACCTCTCTATTCAATAAACTCCAGTAGTTCCATGTTATTTCTAAAATCACATGCAAACCCTCTCTTTTTAGTATTTAAAGCCCTTACCAGCCCAGTTCCAACCTGCTTTTCCAGCCTTATCATACTGTGTTCCCCTTCACAAAGTCTACAATTCAGACAAATGGACTTCTGTCACTATTTCTCAGACACCACCTTCCTTTTCCCATCTCTGTGCCTTTACATAGGTTATTCCCAATGCCTACAGCATCCTTTCTTCTCACCTCTCCTTCTTAGATCTCCAATTTCTTCAAAGCTCAGCTTACTTGCCCCCATTCACATGAAGTCTTTCCTGACCCTCCCAACTATACTCATATATAAACATGCTGCTTTCCTTGATAGAATATAAGCTTCTTGAAGGTGCTTTACATAGCAGGTGCTTAATAAATATTTATTAGTTGACTGATCTCTGACACCTGACCAAGGAATCTAGAATGGATAAGCAGAGCATCTGGGCAATGCCTTCAGCTCAGAATTCAATAGGAAAAAACAACAAGCTTGGTCCAAATTGGAAAATCGATAGCATTTTCAGTGATCCAAAACTGTTCGTGGCTGCAAAGTCCATCTTTTTAACATTAATCTTTTCCTTGTGATGCTATAACTAGAAAAGAAGGTGGACTAGTTATGTGTCAGCACTGGTAGACAGTCAGTACTATGTGAATATGAAAGGGAGGAGTCTCAGAGAAGTCCTACAGAGATGCCTGAGAAGCATGGTAGCTAAGTGACTTGCCCAGGGTCCCTTTGAATCAGTGTCAGAGGAAGGATCTGAACAATACAGGTTTTCCTGATTCCAGGACCAGCACTCTAGTATCCACTAGAACATGTCCCCTGTAATTACCTGCCACACCCAAGCCATTAAAATAACTACAAGAATAGCTGGGGACATTGAATTAATCTTATAGGGAGGATTTATGGAAAGCCTTGGATACATATTTCTCCAGATAATATGGCTGGTGGCTTTGATCTGCTTAAGCGAGGGAATCCTTGCACTAATAAAATCATGGATGCAACATAGCAAATTCCTAGAGAAAGATTAGGCATCCCAAAATGGGATACCTAGAGTAAGGACAATTTATCAGGCTCCCACATCAGGACCACTAGGTATTTTATGGATTAATTATAATTTCTAGAATTCAGCTAAAGAGTCATATTCTAATTTGGGTTTTGACAAGTCACAGATCTTGCCAGAAACACATCTTTATACCTAATCTCATCTCATACAAATGTGACTTTCTGCTACTTGTAAAAACCTGTAATAGATGTAGATACATAGATATATATGTATGTATGTGTATACTTATATATGTGTGTATACATATATGTATATATGTATGTATGTGTATACTTATATATATGTGTGTATATATATACTCATATACACATACACATTTACATATACAAATACAAAGAGAGAGAGAGTCCACATAGAATTTCTCTTTCCATATCATACAGCTTGCCAGGTCCTGCCAAGGTGGAAAGGTTCTGAACCCCCCCTGCACAGGTATGGTGGCAATTAATTTTTTTGGCCACACAAATTCACATAGTCTGTCTCCTGAGGTATCAAAGGGTCACAAGCTGTATCAATGGAGGGAGCTAGTACCTACCCCAATAAGACATTGGCTCTTTTGAAGGGTTTAAATATTTATTTCAAGGTAGCTTTTTGCAGAGTCCTATGTTATGGACTTGGTTGTGGGGAGGAGCACAAAATTCTTGCACTTACAGAACTTACCATCTACTTAAAGGGATAAGCAAGTAGACAACAATTGAAGATTTAAGGCCCAATTCAAGATAATAGCTAAAGAGAAGTCATAGAACTACCTGTAATCTATACTGTTTATTTGTCCCTCTGACAATCAATACTGTTTTCTTCTTTCAAAAGAAAATGCAGTAAGTCAGTGACATGATGTGGTTGCCAAAAAAAGGATAATGCAATCTTGGGCTGAATTAAGAAAGGCGTAGGGTCCAATATAAGGGAGATGATGACTCGTTGTCCTCTACCTTGGTTAGACATCAGTCTAAGTATCATGTTCAGTTGTGGATACCCCATTTGGGAAAGGACAATGAAGCCATGTAGGTTATCCAGAGTAGGGCCAGGATAGCCAATGGTTTTGACTTCATGACATGAGGACTGGTTGAAGGAAAGAGGGATGTTTAATCTAGAAAAAAAGCAGAATTGTTGGGGAGAGATGTACTCAGTACTCCCAGTACTCCAACATTGGAAAAGTCATCATATGGAAGAGTGATTTGACTTGCTCTGCTCAAATCCAGTGGGGAGAGCTAGAAACAGTAAATCAATCAGTCAACAAGCATTTATTAAACCCTTTACTATGTGACAGGTATTGTGCTATGCACTAGGGATACAATCAAAGGTAAAAAATGCCAATCTGGCATAAAGGAACTCACATTCTAATAGAGGAGACAATATGCAAAAAAAAGCAAACATTTAGCATAAACTGAAAACAATCTCAAAGGGAAGGTACTAGCAGTTAGAAGGGTGGAGGGGAGAGGCATGCAGAGACAGGAAGGGCCCTTACAGAAGACGGGAGTTGAGTTATCTAAAAGGAAACCAAAAGGCATGTGAGATAAATAATGAAAAGTCACTGTTGTTCCGTCATATTTCAGTCATGCCTGACTCTTCATGACCCCATTTAAGTTTTTCTTGGCAGAGATATTGGAGTGGTTTGCCTTTCCCTTCTCCAGCTCATTTTACAGATGACAAAACTGAGGCAAACACAGGTTTTTTTTTTTAAGTGACTTGTCCAGGGTCACACAGCTAGTAAGATATGATCTAGAAACCAGCTCTGAGCTCCTATGAAAAAATAGTGGAACTATGAACTATCCAAATCATTTATAGAAATCTGAATTAATAAAGCTCAAAGATGAAAGTTAGTTCTGATGATCAGTTGTGAAATACTTACCTACTGTCATTGAAACAATAATCTAAGATGATTCCAAAGGACCCATGATGAAAAATGCTATGCACCTAGGGAAAGAACTGATGAGCTCTGAACTTGGATTGAAGTATATTTTTTCTCTTTATTTTTCTTGTTTTGTGTGTGTGTTTTCTTTTGCAACACAACTAGTATAAAAATATTTTGCACAACTTCACATATATAATTGATATAATATTACTTTGCCTTCTCAGTAAGTGAAGTAGGGTAGGAGGAAGAAAAAAATTAAAACTTAAAATTTTTAGAAATGAAGGTTTTAAAATTTTAAGATAACTGATAAATAATATATACATACACATAATATATATGTATATATATATATATACATATGTAGTATTTTTCAGAGAGAAAGCTCATTCTTAACAGGAAGCCAGTTACCTTGCTGCGAAGCTTTTTTAGTGCCTGATGATAAAAAACAAACATCTCAAGCCCCAGCCCTCTGTGATGCTGCTTATAGAAGCAACAAACAGCAATAATAGTTTAACACCAAATTATTTCTGAACTTTAAACAACGTTTCTCATAACAGCTGCCTTGGGGAAGGATACTGGCAAGTGATTGTAGATTTTATTCATGTGCAGACAGGAGACGAGGTGAGGAAACAATTCCTAAATGAAGAACTCAAAATTATGAGCAGAATGCCTACTGCCAATAATCAAAATAATTCTTCTCTGCATAATAAACGCTGCTGCAGCGCAGCTGCCAACAAAGAAATAATGAACGCTAAGTCAAAATAAAAGTGTCTTTTTTTTTTCCTCTGCTACCTTACAAGGAAAGCGCGTCCTGGAGGAAGGCTTTGTCAGATGCTTCTCAAAACATGCAATCAACATTTTCCTGAATTTACAGCTGTTTAGTTACCTTCCACAGTTCTGTCCTGGGAGGGATAGGAGGGCCAGTTACTTTGTTAGTGGCCTGGATGGTGGAATTAGAGGGGAGGGAGCTCATAGTCCAGGCCAATCACTTGCCAATTTCTGATGAGACTCTGCAGTATTTAACTATTACTTCTATCTTGTGTTAACTAGTGTCATGTCTTGAAGTACAGAGTAGTGGAAAATGTAATAGGAACTCTGCTTCTAACTAGCTCTATGACCTTGGGAAAGATAATTCCCCTTTTTGGACTTCAATTTCTTCAACTATAAAATAGAATTGGACTAGTCAAATCAATATGCATTTATTAAACACTTACTAGGTGCCGGGCACCAACCAAATACTAGGAATACAAGTACATGCAAAAAGACAGACTCTGTCCTTAATTAGCTTATATTCTAATGAGTGAAAACAACATATAAAAAGAGCTGACAAGGAGTGGGGGGCAGGGAAAGTAACAGTAATGTCAAAGCTAGTGAAAGAGAGACAAAAAGAAGTGAATAGGGCTGGCCAAAACCAATCCTTAAAATGAAAGTTTTGGGGTGAGAAAAAAATAATAAAATTTACATCTTTATTTTTACTAACCTCTTATTGAAATTTAACATTCCCTTCAATTATGAACATATGCAGCAAACCACAGTAGTATAAGCATTCAGTACCTGGCCTGCCTAAGGGGTCCATGACACAAATCAGGTTCAGAATCTCTGGATGACAGGGTGGATAGGTGGCACAGTGAAAAGAGCTCCAGCCCTGGAGTGAGGAGGACCTAAATTCAAATCTGGCCTCAGACACTTGACACACTAGCCATGGGACTTTAGGCAAGTCACTTAACCCCAACTGCCTTCCAAAAAGGAAAAAAAAAAAGTCTCTGGATGAGATGATATATACAATGACTTCTAACTCTAACGTGTTATGAGTGTATAAAAATTGTCTTTCCAGTCAGACTGAAAGCCTCCTGAGGGAAAGATCAGTGTCTAATACTTTTTTTTTGCCCCGGGGTATAAACATATTAAGCATCCGATGTATATTTGCTAATTAACTTTTCTCACTAGTGATTTGTTTTTGGCAAGTAATGTTTAATGATATAGATTAAAATCATTCAAATTAAGTGTATGGCTATAATCCATCCTGGAGCTAATCTTAGTTTTCTCATCTGTAAAACAATTGAGTAGATGAACACTAAATATTAGATGTATAAGCCCATGATCCTATTTTTTGTTTCCGACAGGACCTCAGCTACCTGGAAGAAGACAAAGCTATAAAAGGCTCTTGACTAGATCCAATTGCAGAAAAGCAGCTGCAGAAAGTTGGGATAAACAGTGAATGGAGTGTTGTCAGGACTCAGGAAGAAGCAAGTTCAATTCCTATGGATCTGTACTAGCTATATGACCTTGAGCCAGTCATTTCACTTCTCTATACATAACCTTCCTTGTCTGAAAATATTAGGATAGTGTAATGTAATACCAAGCAAAGGCAACTTCCCAGGTTCAAAATACCAGCATAGGTGCTCTCCATTTTATTCAGTAACAAACCCAGAACAGAGAAGATCAAAACATGACATCATTCCAAATACAGCATTTACTAAGCGTGATTAAATAATCTCCAAGTACTACCCCACCCCAGGACCTTCCAATCATTCAATCAATTACAAAGTCTCTGTTCTAAATACTTCTCCACCCCTAGGCTATACCTTAATTAAGTCCACCACAAAACCCCTCTTCTCAAATGGAGATTAGTTTCCAAACATAAGGTCAAAAGTTCCCCACCCCTGGATCACAATTGAATCTACCCCAGAGTTACATCAAGTTTAAACACAGCACTTAATACCCAAATGGAGGTCTTTTCTTCATCTTGACAGGAGGCAAGTTCTCAGCAATCTTAGTTCCTGGAGAGACAAGGCTTAGCAAGGTCATAAGATACATTGCCAGTCCCTTCATGAATTTATCCTCTGTCTATAGAACAGTCCTAGAACCCCTGAACACATTAGCAAAGCCCTCTCCCAGGATTTCTGTAAACATACAAGAAGAAAATCCTTCTTCAGGGCTTCTGAACCAACAGAAAGGTTCCCAGACCCCTGCAACAACAGCACTGTCCTTCACCAGTGGACAGTATTCACTCTGTCTGCAGGACAGTCTCCAGACTCCTGCAACAACAGCACTGTCCCTCACCAGTGGACAGTATTCACTCTCTGTCTGCAGGACAGTCTCAGGGCTTCTTAGCGAACAGCCAGGTTCCAGGACTTCTTCAACAAAAGGACTGTCTTTCACCAGTGGACAAATCTGGCAAAACAACATCAAAACAGACAGACAAAGTACCAGCAAAACAGCCATGTCTCCTCAGTCCTTGGCAGCTCAGGGGGGCAGGTCTCAAAAGTCCAGGGCAATTCAAAGCGGCCACCAGCAATTCTCTTAGCCTCTCTCTCTCTCTACGAGGTGCTGCCTCCAAAAAAGATCTTCCGCCTCTCTCTTGTGTCTCCAAATCTACATCACCAGCTCCTCCCAGTTCAGGACTTTCTTTTCACATCAACAAGCCCATCCCACAGGTGGGATTAACAAGCTCTGGGTTTTAACACAATCAATTTGAAAACCAAGCCAATACAGGGGAATCTTTAATTGCCATTACTATCACAGATAGGAATATAAGCCACTATTGGGGGTTATTGTGAGGATCAACTTAGATATCTGTAAATTGCTTTGGAAATTTTAAATCATTATATAAAATATAATTATTATAAAAGCAAGCAATCTCAATCACAAGATTTGGATGACCACTTGTCTGATAGGGTCTAGAGAAGATTTCTGTACTAAAAAAATTTCTACTAAAGACTGTGTATGAAGGTGAATAATCCTATTACAAAGTGGGCTATAAATTAGGAGACCTGGATGATTTGGGACTCCACTTTTGGTGGGCATAGGGTGCGGGAGCTGGGATATGCCTTCAGTAAAAGCAAGTGTTAGACACCCTTGAATCATTCACTAAACCTTGAGTGGAAAGACTTCCAAGCTAAACATAGTAAGGCACACTTCTGACCCAGCTTATTCACTCTCAGAAGCATTTCTAATAACATTCAAAGCAAGTGTTGGACAGCTCTGATTAATATACCACACAGGTCTCTCCATAGATACTCCTGAGGATATGAACACTGCTGAAAAGCCAGTTCTTTTAAAAGCCTAGTGAGGGGCTCTGCCCAGTGAATGATAATAAATGGCAGGCAGACCTTATAAGGTGCTTGGCTGCTACATCTAGAAGTATCGGGAAATGTTATTTATACATCAGATTTGAGGCCATGATATCAGGGAGGTCTTCTTTTGAGGTAAGATTTCCTAAGGGACTTTGGCTATTTCCCCATTTCAACAGTGGGTCAGAAATCACATCACAAAACTCTCTCACTGGGAAACTTCTTGTATTTCTCATCAGGCTGAACTAGGCCCACTCATTTGTTTCTTCTTAAAGCAATATGACACTAGCTTTCCTAGGGTTAGGAAGTTAGAGATTCAAAATTACTTCTGAGATAGCTAGTCTAATTGATTTCCCTTACATGTGATCATAAGAATGCACTAGTAAGGTAAATTCCCACCCTCACTCCCAACACATAGACATAGAATCTTTATATGGCAGTAATAAATTCCTTCTGATAATCATCCCAGGGGTAAAGTATTCTCAAGATGGAACAGCAAAGAAATCTGTAGGGAATCACTCTAGTTCAGGTATAAGCTGTTCCTTCAATTGTGGTCTCTAATAAACTGTGGCTTTGTGCCAGACAAGTCAACATCTCTGTGCAGCAGTTTTCTGAACACACAAATAAGTTCCTAGCGTGGTGCTAGTCACAATACCAATTTCTTGGCACTGAAATTTAATTTTTTAATTAGACTGAAATTAAATTTTAACTATAAAAATGTTACCTAAAAGTCAGAGCACTCACCTGGAAAAAGAATAAACAATCATTCAGTCAATCAACAAGCCTTTATTAAATGCCTGTCCTAGGTGCTAAAGGTCCTAAGGAAAAAAAAGTGAGAAATAACCCTTGTTCTCAAGGAGCTTACATTCTAAATCCTGGGTTTTAGTCCCAGATCTGCCACTAATAGCTCCATGACTTTGGCAAGTCCTTTCTAGTAAATGGATCTCAGTGTCCTCATCCAAATAAGGAAGAAGTTGGACTAGACAATCTCTAACACCTCTCCTGGCTCTCAGGGTCTGTGACTGTTTGTTTTACAAAATAAGGAAGGAATGGTATTCATATTAATAAAAATAGCTAACAAGTATTCAAGAATGTAGCCTTTCAGTGATTGAGACTGACTTTGGGTTAGGTATATATTTGTGTGTATGTGTATATGTATATATATGTGTGTGTGTGTGTGTGTGTACATAATATTGTATATATTTCTATATATATACATACACATATTTATATATACATACATACATAACACACATACATATATATTTTTCCATGATTCTGAAATATTCTGGCTATGTCTACATTAGCTAGCAGTTGGGTCTTTGGCTATGCCATTTATACAAATCAAAGGAAATATAGTTTAGGGCTACTGGAGTAACATTTTTCTAAGCCCACTAATACTTAAAAGTTAGCATAATATAATGGAAAACATGTTAGACTTGGAATACCCAAGAGACATGAGATTAAACACTGTGAGTGTTGATCCCAACCTGTATGATCATGACTTGTCTAAGCCTCAAAGTCTTTATGTATAAAATGGGCATGATAAGGCAGGTAGTACCTATTTTACAGAGTTGTTGTGAGGATTAAATAATAACGGGCTTTGTCAGTATTAAAGTTCATGATGCATTTCAGGTACTATTTAGTTATCAGAGATAGCAAGATTGTGCTGTAGTTAGAATGCTGGACCTGGAGATAGGTAGACCTGAGTTCAAATCCAGCCTCAGATACTTATTCCCTATGTGACCCTGGGCAAGTCACTTAACCACTGCCTACTTGACTTTTGTGATCTGTAAAAGGGAGGTTGCTGTGAGGATAAAATGAGATAATATTTATAAGGTAGTTTTGTAAACCTTAAAGTGTTCATGTTAAAATGCTAGCAGTTGTTATGTTATTCTCATCACTCCCTCTGTGACAATTTCGTAGCTTTCTGAAAGAAAAGAAATAATATCCACATTTTCTCCCTTCTTTGTCCTAATCCTTTTCATCATTAGTTAATGTCAATCAGAGTGACTGTTGAAGTCATAAATTCATGCCACTCTTGGACTAAATCACCACATTTTTTATTGAATCACAGGATTAGAGGATATAGAGCTCACAGGGACTTCAGAGATCGTTGATTCTAACACCTCATTTAAAAGGGAGGAAATGGAAGCCCAGAGAAGGATAGTCACTTATCCAAGGTCACTCAAGTAGCAAGTGTCTGTAACGTGAAGTTAGGATTTTATGGATAATTGGGAGAACACGGGACCTACAGGTTCATGTCCCCAGTACCCCTTTCTTATCATCCCTCTCTTATTTAAAAGTGCAAGACTCTTTGCAGAAATAAAAAGGCCATGCCATAGAGCCCTCTAAGTCCTGGCTTGTAACTAGGGTCTTCTTTTCCTTCTTTGTAAGGTGAGAATTTGGGGGAGAAACCTTCTAGAGTACATGTGCGTTTTTTTCCTACAGCATATGGGGAACAAATTACAAGATGTAGGGTTCCTTATCCTCAGGTGCCCACCACAGGGTCTTGGAAGGAGATTGATGTAATAAAAAAGACTGCTGCCCTGTGACTGGTCAGACATCTTTGTAAGTCTTCTCTCCTGTGTTTTAAATTGATTAAAGCTAGCAGCATATCAAGTATTAATTTTGTTGGTGTCCTGCATAAATGTATTGTAATTATCAAACAAAATGTCAGGACTGCCTCTGCCTTTCAAATGAACACCAAGGTTATTACCAATTTGCTCCTGATATAAGGAAGTGGTTTTCACGTACTTAAATCTGCTCTCAGAAGGAAAAGAAGATGGTTCATAAAGTTTCTATTAGCATATAGAAGCAGCAACATCTGCTGTGTATCTTAAGCAACTTACATTTAACCTCACAGGTCCTTGATCCCACCGGCATGGACCACTCCCTCCATAGCCTTCTAGGAGGTCTTTCTGCCTCCACTCTCTTCCAGTCCTGCCCTTCATCCCTTATACTACTTAGAACATGGTCTATCTTACAAAAAGATCTGGTCATGTCAATCCTCTCTTCAAAAAAACGCCAGCAAAGGGAATTCAAAGTCCTTTCTCTGGCCTTCAAAGCATTCCACAATCTGGTCCTGGTCTTCCTTTTCCCAACATTATCTCAGGACAGGAAGTGGTATTATGCAATGGAAAGAGCATTGGATTGGGGGCCAAGGACCTGAATTCAAATCCCAGCTCTACCAATCGATATTTGTGTGACTATGAGCAAGTCATTCCCTGGGCATTAGCTCCACTTTCTACAAAATGAGGCATTTGAACTTAGCAGTTTCAACAACAACAAATGGTAGTTATATACTGCTTTAAGGTTTGCAAGGTGCTTTGAATATTATATTATGTGTTCTCATAACAACCCTGTGAAGTGGGGTTATTAGTTATTTTATTATTTATTTTTTGATAATATATGTTAGTATATATATTATTTGTGATATATATTATTTGTAATATATGCTATTTATTTTGTAATTATTTGTAATATATGTTTGTAATTATTTTTAATATTTGTTATTTTATTATTAATCATTTTACAAATGAAGAAACTGAGGCTGAGGGGTTAAAAGACTTGCCCAGGGGCACACAGTTAGTAAATGAGTCAGGATTATCTTCCTGGCTCCAAGTCTACCATTCAATCTGTTAGTCCACCTCACAAGTCACTTCCAGCTCTAAATCTAAAATATTTTTAATTCCCTTCTATTTACTCTACATTGTAGCAAAATTGGATCATTTTCTGCCCCCAAAATACAATTAGCACACAGACATCACCTTGCCTTTGCCCACTTTGTTCCTTCTGATTTGATTGACTTCCATCACTCTCTTGACAGTCTGAATTCCTACCAATGCTAAAATCCCAACTCTCCCAGAAAGCCTCTCCTGTTATCCCTTACATGGCAATGAAGGGAATGCAGCCCTACACCTGCCTCCTAAACTTGTTATGTCAGTGAAATCTATGTTCTTATGCCTTACGCCTCAGTTTCCTCCTCTGCAAAATGGGTATACTGATAGGACTTAAGATGGTTGTGAAGGAAAATGATATAATGTATATAAAATACTTTTCAAACTTTAAATACACCATATCAATGTCAGTTACAATTGTAGTTATTACCATCATCTTCGTCTGCATCTTTATCATCATCATTTTAATCTTCACTATCATCATCATCTTTCAGACCTTCTCATAGTAATTGGTTTTATAACTCTCTAATGCTTTAATCATGTGTTGTTTTATATATATATATATATATATATATATATATATATATATATATATATGTGTGTGTGTGTGTATATATATATATAGAGAGAGAGAGAGGGAGACATATATATATATATGTGTGTGTTTGTGTGTGTATACACACACATATGCAGAACTTGCTTGGTATATTGAATAGAGTGTTGGCTTTGGAGTTAAGAAGGGCTGGGTTCAAATTCAGCCTCTGGAACACTATATGACCCTGGAAAAATCATTTAGCTATTTGTATGCTTAGTACTTCTGTAGGTCATAGACAGCTGTAAACTGTGTTGATTGAAAGAATTTCCATACTGGTAGTTCCCTATGCTGATGAAATCAAAGATTCTTGTTGTTTCATGAATAAGCAAGCTATGTTAGTGTCTTACATCTCTACTGGATTGTAATCTCTAGTGGTATGCTTTGCATCTCCTTCATCATTCAATATGGTGATTTACACAGAGTCAATATTTAATAAATGTTTGTTGTTCACCCCTTGGGAAAGCTAGTTAGTCACCTCCACCCTCATCAGCAAGACAGGATTAGACACAGGGCAGTGATTCTCTTAGAGAAGGTTTTCAGGATGTGCTGAAAATACAGCCACATAAATATGTCTTTTGTGTTTGGCAAATAACCACAGAAACCCTCTCATTCCAACCTGTGATATTAACATGTACCTGTCATTGATGAATACTAGTTAATTCCTTGGAGAACCTTGGGTAAATATGATCATAGAAATCATAGAGAGCATTTGCTTTGGCAATGAAACACAAGAAGGTGATGTTTAATAAATTCAATATTTGGTTTGCTAGTTAGCTGTAAGATTCCCCATCTTAAGACTATAACAGCAGCGCCATCTAGAGGAAAGCTAAGAGTAATACAGTGCAGTTCCTTGCCTAAACTTACTTCCCATCCCAAAAGAAATATCAACAACTATTGAAAAATGTAGGAGCCTTGTTCCATGTGTTATTTCAAATCTTTAAATTCTTAACTCATTGTCATCTTCTTTTACCAGGGATGGCCAATGTCATTGTTCTATGCACCTCACAATTTCTTCCAGGAGAACCCCAGGATAATATGTATGATTAAGAGCTCAGGTAGATGGGTTAACAGTGCACAGGGCAGTGTTCCTAGCTGTGAAGAGAGAAGTGGGCCTGCAGAACTAATGAAGGACTAGATAAAACAGAGTGTGGATAGTTGAGGGATGAGAAGAGTCGCCCCTTCTCTTTAAGGAATGACAAGGTGAAGAAGTGAATGGTCTGATGCCCATCTGCTGTATGGGCACCAAGCTGGAACTAACAATTCTGGGCCTCTGAGCAGGCAGCATGAAAGGCATCCTCCAATACACTTTTTCAAAAGACTAATTCAGTTAAGAGGGCTGGGGAAAACTCCTGAGGTGAGAAAGACCCCATACAGTACACAGTTCCATGAGGTGAAGACAGAGACACCAGGGAATCCTAAGTCCCATGAAGGAGAGAGAGAGAACAGTGTGGACCAGGAGAGGAGATGCTCTTCTAAGGGGACTGCAAGAGGAGGGGATGGCTAGACTTGTGATCTCATCGATATAGAGAAATCTCTGGATAAAGAAGCTCCCTCTGTCAATACAAGTCAGCACTTCCTCTGCAACTTGTAGTCTTGAAGAGTTGCCTGTAGCCCTTAGAGATTAAACAATGTGCCCAGTATGTGTCAGAGACAGGACTTGAATCCCATTCTACCTGGTTCTGAAGCTGGTTCTGTATCTCATACTGCCTTTTTTTCTATCTGATAGCTTTCTATTTTAACTGATTATTCAGGCTAACCTAGTGCCATTTCGTTATTTCTGTCCAGAGGAGCAAAAGCTCAGACCCCTAGAAAATTCAGTCCTCTGAGGCAGAGTTCTGCATGTCATATCCTAATTTTAGCACTGCCTAGAGCAGACCCCATCCGCCCTCCAAAGTGAGAAGTAAAGCAAGCCCAGAAAAATCAAGGCCTAAAACCAGGAATGCACAGCTATAGTGTGTCTACAACTGAGCACCCTGGGTTCACTGCGCTCTGATCTGATCTGGAATATATTTAAAATGTGTATGGTTGACCCCTGAGATCAAAATAAGCACAGCTGGAGAATCGAGGGTAAAAAACTCTCTTCCTGCAGTCTAAGCTCATCAGAGAAAATTAGAATAAGTGGGGTAAAAGAAAGTCCTTTCCCCCTGGCACTGACATCCCATAGTTTTCACCCACTCACCAAAAGGTATCTGCCATGCCAACCCAAAACCTCCCAGAGCAGAGAACACATGCCCTTCTTGGAGAGGCAAAAACTTTTGATGTGCTTGCTAATCACCTTCAGGTGTCCTTACAAAAGTCTGCATTTTCAAATATGCTATATTTCAGTCATAAAACATCTTTTATACAATCTGCGTCTGGATATCTACATGGGCTAAAGTGGAGCACAGAGAGGAAACACAGATCCACAGATCAGTCTCCCTTCTGTCTGTCTAACCATGTAACGACCCCACCTAACTGACTGTGTGAACCCTGACCAAGTCACTTAACCACTGTCTGACTCAGTTTTCTCTTACCTAAAATGGAGATGATAATACCATCTTCCTCCCAGAGCTTTTGTGAGCATCAAATGAGATATTATTTGTAAAGCACTTGATCTCATCATCATGGTTTTTTTCATTGTCATTGTTAGGAAGGGGGGAAACCCCACACAGAAGCAACAGTGCCCTCTTGCCTGCAGGATGAACTACAAATTTTTCTGTTTGGCATTTAAAGGCCTTCACAATCTGGCTACTGCCTATCTTTCTAGGAAGATTTCATATTATTTCTCTTTATGTTTGCTCACCTTCTTGAGATCCCCTTATCTGACTGACACCAGGACTGACCAGTTGTATCTCCAGAAGGGGACTGTCCCCTCACCACAACCAATACAAAATACATGCTTCCCCACAAATATTCCCAGAATCTAGGAGGAGTAAAGAGTAGCTATGCATGCAAAATACAGTGATAGCAAGGCACATAGGGGACCTTCCCTGTATTCAGTGCCACTCACAGCTCATGAATTTCAGGACATTGACATGCTTTCTCCATTGTTCACAAAGTGTTCTATGAGTCTCTCCATGGTTCAGATAAGTTGGCAGTTTTAGGACATTTTTAGTTATCTCTGCTGGAGCATTCTCATCTGGGCTTACTCCATCCATTGGCCTGGTTGAGCCAATATGCTGCTAGGCTGAGTAGGTCACTTGGTGGCTATGTTGGCCCCTTATCAGTGTCCTCTGGCTACTGGCCTGGACACATAATAACTTTTTTCTTTTTTTTTCTTTTTGGAGGGGGTAAGGCTGGGCAATTGGGGTTAAGTGACTTGTCCAAGGTCACACGGCTAGTAAGTGGTGTCTGAGGCCGGATTTGAACTCAGGTCCTCCTGACTCCAGGGTCCATGCTCTTTTCACAGCGCCACCTAGCCGTCCCCACAATAACTTTTAAATAACTACTTGTTAGGATGATATAGAATGGATTCAGGCTTCAAGGAGGTGCTTCTGTAGCCCTTTCAAAAGGTACTATGATTTTATTTACAGGAAATAGCTTTTTGAAGATGTCTGTTTTGTAATTAATGTAAGAGTGTTTGGGGTTCTGTTGATTATCCCACTCTACTTAAAAGTAATTACCTTTTCTAGGTAAAAACATTTCTTGATTGAATCAAAAATCACAACTTAATATGAACAGGACTTGTATACATCCCTGAATCAATCAAAGCCATTGTGTGAGAGACTTAATCATGCCCTGGGGAATTTCGGTTTAAAGGAAAGGATATCTCAGAACCAGATAGAGATTTCCAAGGATCTGGAAATGGAGAGGAAAGAGAGGAGTCATAGAGAGCTGAGCCCAGAACCAAGCAGTCCAGGAATGACCAGTGAAAAGAGAAAGACAGGTGATATTGTAGATACTGTAGAGCACTAGCTCTACAGGCATCTTCAAGCAAAAGACATCAGTTGATGCCACCAGTGTCTCTATCAACTTAAGGACTGAGGGAGGTCTTGAGAAAAGGTCAGCTCTTTCCCCCAATTTCTCCTTCCAGAGTCTATTCATAGACACTATAATAAAATTTATGATATATAAAATATGTCATATATAAAATATAAAGTATAAAATATAATGCATTAAGTGTGACATGTAACATAAAATATAAGATATATGATATAATATAATTATAATACCATATAAGTCATATGACACGACACAACACAACATATAACATAGCATAACATAACATAATAAATGTAATGTAATATAATATAATGTAATGTAATGTAATCTTCCTTTTGATTACCCAAGTGTTTCTCAACCACAAAAAAGCCAGAGATTAATTAGCCAGTTGGCACAGTAGATAGAGTGCTGGTCCTACAATTTCACGTCATGCTATGTGGCACAGTGAATAGATCATGGGCCCTGCAGTCAGGAGGACCTGAGTTCAAATCCAGTCTCAGACACTTAACACTTACTTGCCATGTGACCTTGGGCAAGTCACTTAACCAATTTCCCTGCCTTCCCCCTTCCAAAAAAAGAAAAAAGTGAAGAATTCCAGTAAAGATGACAGAGTAAAGAGTGATACGAATCATGATACTTATCAGGAAGGTTCATCTCCTTTCCCTGTATCCAATTGGAATCACACTTGTCATGTGAAAAGTTACAGCAAGAGCTCCAGTAGGAAAGTGTATCCCATTTCAAAGGGTCTCCTGAGTCCTAAGCTCTTTTGGTTCAGTTGCCAATCAGAGCATTCTCCATTTAGGAGTCATACATAGTTTGGAGCTGACCCCTGAAATTTACTCATGGTCAATTGGACACAGAAACAGAATATTTGCACATGTTTTGTACAACTGACATAACAAATGCAATGACCCAAATTTGAGACTGATGATGAAACCTATCTCCCACCTCCTAGCAGAATGGACTAGAGTGCAGAATAATACATACATTTTAAGACATGGCCAATATGTGCATTTGTGCAAATAAGGACTTTTATCCAGGATTTAGGGAGTGAAGGTGCATGAGGCAGGATTGATGGGTAGCTATAGTTATTCAAATAAGAAAAGAACATCAGTAAATCATTGAATTGCATAAGAGAACAGAAGGGATCTCAGATAAATCTGGAAGTTTTGCTGTTATTGTGTTAAACTTAATACACATTTCCTCTTTAAAAAACAACTAAAGTAATGGAATATCACAGTTTCTTACCTTATCTTCATTTTTATCTTTTTTGTGTATTGAAATTGTCCTCTCAGTAATGTTTCAAGTCATAATAAAAAATAAAGATGACAAAAAGAGATTGGAAGAATTAAAACTAAAAATTCAAAAATACAATGTGACATATTTGAGCTAAATCAAAAAGCAGTAAATTAGGAAATTATGTGGAATATCTAGTATCAAAAACAATTAGTTTGGAAAACAGGGCATGACCAGATCACTTTAAAATCTCTAGGGTCCCAGAAAAGCCCAATGAACCAGATTATCTGTTTACTATATTACAAGACATAATTAAAGAAAGTTGCTGGGAAGTAGTGCAACAACAACAACAACAAAAAGCAACATAAAAACAGATGGAATCCACAGATCACTACTAGGAAGAAGCTCTAAAATTAGCATACCAAAAATGTTGATTGGCAGTCTTCAGACAGATCCTGTACCAAGGGATCTCACTCAAAATCTCAGTGAATTACACACAAAAATAAAGGAGGAAATGAAATAGAACATACTGAAAGGTAAAGGGGAAAAGGACATATGCCCAAGAACAAATAATATCCTGCAAAGCTATGCATAGACATACAGAAAAAGAAAATATTTTAACAAAATGATCTTCCAAGCATTCCTGTTGAGAAATAGCTTGAATAGTCTTTGAAAGACAGGCATAGCAAGTACAGAAATGTAATGAAGCTTCACCAAATTGAAAACAGCTAAGTAATAATCAATTATTTATGTCTTGAAGAGGGAAAATAGAATATTTTTCTTTCAGAATTTCCATATTTCTAATGATCAGTGAGCAAGACATTAAAGGTTTTGGTATTTAAAAAATGGAAATAAAAAATAAGGAATACTCTAAGAAAGGAGCAGGAAGAAGGAGGGAGGAACTATTCCACAAAATTTGGGCACAAGAGAAGATCAATATGAAGGTGAGGGAGGGAATAAGCATTTGTTAAGCACCTACTATTTTCCAGGTACTGTGCTAAGTACTTTATATATATATATTTGATCTTCATAACAGCCCTGGGAGGTAGGGGCTGTTATTATCATCCCCTCTTTACAATTGAGGAAACACAAGTTAATGGACTTGTGCAAGGTCACTGTAAGGGTTATGGGATTTAAAGATCTCCCATGCCCCATGGACGTGCTGACATAGCAGAGCAAGAGAAAAAAAAAGCCGAGCTAACGGGCCTGCGGTTGGGAGTGGGTGGCGGTTGACTTTTTTTTTTTTTTTTTGAGTTAGGACTCCGGCTGAGCACTGCCAGCAGCCGGAGCTGCTGGGAGCAGGACTTTCTGCTAAGGACTCCGGCTGAGCACTGCCAGGGGCCGGAGCTGCTGGGAGCGCTCTTCCAGGACGCTGGGTGGTTGCTGTGAGTGGGGAGAGGAGGACCTTTGCCTGAGGTAGCCTGTTCTGTTTTAAAGGCTTGAAAATGTGGGTGCTTTCTACTTTATCTACCTGTGCCAATATCATAACTACTCTGATGGCTTTCACTTTCTGGTTTTGGGACTCAGTCTTTTGGTATCTTAATAAATTTTCTAGTTTATTTCCCCAAATGGCAAACCTGATGTATTTTGTGATGGATAATTATATCAGCATATTTGTAATCTCTATAGGCATTGTGAATATGGCATTGCTGATACAGTCACCAAGCTAACAAGTGTCTGAGGCTAAAATTGAACTCAGATCTTCCTGACTCCAGGTAATCCACTGCCCAACTTAGATCCCATGAGAAAAGATTGCACTCAACCTTGTTAAATAATTCATTGTTAACGGTTGGGCTATATCAACATAATAAAAACACTACCTAACTTTAATGTATACATTTAATGTTGCAAGATTCACATATGGAAGAAGTATTTAGCCATGGGAAGACAGTTACACCAATTCCCAGAAAGCCATTTTCTCCCCCCCAAAATTGGAAAAATGACCATCCTTGTATTTTTTTTAAATCAAATGCATTATTAACTTCTGGTTTACATCATTCAGTTCCGTAAGATTTTGAGTTACAAATTTTCTCCCTGTTTTTCCCCTACCCACCTCCCTAAAATAGCAGTTCCACAGGATATCCCCTCCTCTAATCTGCTCTCTCCCATATCTTCTCCCATACTTCCTTTGACTTTCCAACAGGGCATGGTGGATCTCTATGCCCCAGTGCCTATATATCTTATTTCCCAGTTACATGTAAAATAATATTAATAATAGTAAATACATATATATATATATATATATTTGAGTATTTGATTTTAAAACTTTGAATTCCAAATTTATTCCCTTCTTCCCTTGTCACCCACCCTTACTGGGAAGATAACCAATTCAGTATAGGTTGTACATGTGTAGCTATGCAAAACATTTCCATAATGTATATATTGTAAAAGACTGACTGTATTTCCCTCCCTCCTATCCCATCTCCTATTTGTTCTTTTCTCTACTTTGATCATGTCCCTTTTCAAAAATGGGTGCTTCCAAATTACTTCCCCCCCAGCTTGCCCTCCCTTCCATCATCCCCCCTCTAGTCCCCTTCCCCCCTACTCTCCTGGAGGGTGAGATACCCGATTTAGTGTGTATTTCATTCCCTCCTGTAGCAGCAAGCACCCCAAGCGTCCTCAGGGTTTGCTGCCAACACAGGTTCTTGGATCTGCTTTGATAAAGGAAAGCAACTCAAAATGGGTTAACAAGCTTAAATCAGTCAAACATATATCGTTTACCTCGTTCAGGGGAAAAAGGTCAGCACCTTGAACTTCAGAATATACAGACAGAATTATCAAGACAGAAACAGATCAAGTAGACAGATTTCCAAACTGTCCAACCATTACATCCATACGCAATCAACATTTGAGTTTCAAAGCTGGGGGGCCCTGGACAATGGCTTCCCAGAGTTTCATCTGATCAAATCACAGAACACTTCTCAAAGTGAGCCCCAAAACAAAGCCTCATATCAGGGCTTATATAGCCTTCTCCTGGCTCAGAGAATGTAACAACCTTTTGGACCCACTGGCCAATCAAAAAGTATCTACTGAAAAACAAGCCTCCCACCCCAGGCTCCAGGTGCACTTTAGCTTAGCGGCAGGGAAGATCTTTAAAATTTACATTCCCATTACACCTCCTCAATCCAAATTCAATGGGAATAAGGTTGACCCATTCCCTTTTGCCTTCCTGTTCTTCCCCTCCATTGTAACCATTTTCCCTTGCCTCTTCTTTATGAGATAGTTTACCCCATTCTGTCTCTCCCCATCTCCTCTCATTATATTCCTTTCTTACCTCTTAATTTCACCTTTTAAGCATCATCCCTTCCTTTTCAATTGGTCCTGTGCCCAATATCTATGTATACCTGTAGACTTATATACACACATTCACATATATATTCATATGCCCATATACCCTTCTATATAGACATGTATATGTATATATTTCTATTCCCTTCAACTAATTTCATACTGAGAAAAGGTTCATCAGTTACAATTATCATTTTCCATATAGAAATGTAAATAGTTCAACTTTGAAAAGTTCCTTATGATTTCTTTTCCCTGTTTACCTTCTCATACTGCTCTTGCTTCTTGTATCTGAATGTCAAATTTTCTATTCAACTCTGACTTTTCATCAAGAATGCTCGAAAGTCCTCTATTTCACTGAATGACCATATTTCCCCCTGAAATATGATACTCAGTTCTGCTGGGTAGGTGATTCTTGGTTTTAATCCCAGCTTCTTCAAACTCAGGAATATCATATTTCAAGATCTCTCAGTGTAGAAGCTGCCAGATCCTGTGTTATCCTGATTGTGTTTCCACAATATTCAAATTGTTTCTTCCTGGCTGGTTGTAATATTTTCTCCTTGATCTGGGAATTCCAGAACCTGGCTATAATATTCCTAGAAGTTTTCTTTTTGGGGTCTTTTTCAGGAGGTGATGGGTCGGTTCTTTCAACCTCTATTTTGCCCGCTGATTCCAAAACATCTGGGCAATTTTCCTTGAGAATCTCTTGAAGGGTGATTTCTAGGTTCTTTTTTGATCATGGCTTTCAGGTAGTCTGATAATTTTTAAATTATCTCTCCTGGATCTATTTTCCAGGTCAGTGGTTTTTCCAATGAGATATTTCACATTGCCTTCTATTTTTTCATTGTTTGGATCTATTTAATAAATAGTATCTTGATTTCTCATAAAATCACTAGCTTCCATTTGCTCCAATCTAATTCTGAAGGAATGATTCTCTTCAGTGAGCTTTTGAGATTCTTTTTCCATCTGGCAAATTAGGCTTTTTAAGGCATTCTTCTCCTCATTGGCTTTTTGGGCCTCTTTTGCCATTTGAGTTAGTCTGTTTTTTAAGCTGTTATTTTCTTCAGTCAGGTTGTTGCCTCTCATTTCATAATTTTCTTGCATGGTTCTCATTTTTCTTCCCAATTTTTCCTCCACTTCTCTTACTTGATTTTCAAAATCCTTCTTAAGGTCCTCTATGGCCTGTAACCAGTTTGTATTTTTCTTGGAAGCTTTTGGTGCAAGAGTTCTTACTTCACTGTCTTCCTCCTGTTCCATACTTTCATCCTTTTTGTTCCCAAAATCGGAGTGTAAAGTTGGGTTCCTCTGTTTGTTTTGCTTCCTTTGCCTGCTCATTTTGACACTCAATTACTTGACTTTGGAGCTTTTTTTCACAGTAAGTTTGTGCTACCAGACAGGGGGGCTTCGTCCAAAATGCTGGGGTTTTCTCAGCTGCCAAAGGCATCAATTGGGTGCCCTCTCTGAATCCTTCACATGGTCTGGCAAGCTGATTGCACACCCCAGGACCTCCACCCTAGACCACAATCCAGATTCAAGCAGGTTAAAGCAAGAGTGATTTCCCCTCAGACTGGTTGCTTGGTCCCCCTACAATCTGCAGGCCAGGAGCTGAAGCAACTACATGTGGCTGGGGCTGCAGGGCCACAGCACCTCAGGCACTTCTCACCCAGAAGCAAAAGCCAATGCACTCCCAACTACTGGATCCCAAATTCCACACTGCACTGACCTGTCACTTTGTCCTTAGCATCTATGCGTTGATAATTCTGGAAACCGCCACAGCTACTGGTGATCTGAAGTCCCTCCAGCCAGCTGCTGGTCAGGCCTGCCCTGGGGCTAAAACCTCAGGCTCCTAGGCTAGGCTCCCAGAGCACTGTGCTGGCTGCTTGCTGCCGGCCTGCTGGGCTGTCCTCAGCGGAAGGTTAGTTTCTCTGTGTCATTTTGTGGGTTCTGTAGCTCCAAAGTTTCTTCAGAGTCACCTTTTACATGAATTGGGGGAGGTGGAAACCAGAGCCCCTCGGAAGTCCTGTTTCTACTCAGCCATATTGACTCTGCCCACCTCCATCCTTGTATTTGAGCTTAAAACAAAGTATAAAGTACAGGAAAAAAATATTCTAAGAGCCCTTTGTAGACCTCTGGGTAACTCAAGTAATAGGCTACCCTACTCGCCCAAAGGCAATATCCCTAAACCAGCTGGCAGAGACACTTAAAGTCAGGAAGGGGAGCTAGGCTTTCAAGATGATTCCATTCTCCATTTATTGTGTGTAGCCCTCTTCTAGCTGAAGGGTAAAAACTGGATGGAGATCAGCCAACCCCTTAGATTTCAGGCTTGAAGCTGATAAGAAGGGCAGAAAGAGATTTCAGATTGACAATGCCCTGGGGTGGGGGCCAGGGGTGAAGGTCCCCAAAGCCATAAACTTTCTTTGTCCCTTCAGTCCAGAAAGGGTAGTCTTCCCTCCAAAGTCCCTCTTTGCCCACTCTTGCCTCTCACCACCACCCAAGCATGTTCACTCTTACCTTAATCTAATTTGCTTTCCATTCTCCACCTAGATTGTTTTGTTAAATTTTTAACTGAACAGTGAAAAGACCTCTTCAATTCATAGGTGTCAGATCTGGAAGCAACTTTATAGATCTCCCTCTTCTCCCCACTAATTTTTACAGACAAGGGAACTAGTCACAAAGGTAGTAAGTAACTTTGTCAGGGTTCACCTCCAGGTTTAAACCTCGAGCTCTTTTGACTACAACATATGAATCAGAATCATTCCTTCTTCATTTTTTCAGAGAGACTGTTAGAACTCTTAATATAACTATCTCTATAGAGCTGCAGGTTCAGACTTTAAAAGAAATGGTTCATATTCATCTCTCGAACGGTGAACCTGCCACCAGGTGGTGGTGGTGGTGGTGGTGGTGCCTTGGCCACGTGGTCTGAATAACATGGCCTGTCCTTTGCAGGACAGCCATATGAAAAGCAAGTCCCTAAAAAAGAATAACCAGGGGTTTTCTAGTCCCTCATTTCTATAAAGTAGAAGATGAACCATAAAATAATTGAATTACAACAAACACAGAAATGATGTACAATACAAGTGTCTCTATACAAGTCTTTCAGCAAGACAAGAGACCCTGACCTCAAGCAGTTTGCAATCTAGCAAGAGAAATCAGATAGAGGGAGAAAATTCATTTCCTTTTGCAAGATCAATGTCCCTGTGAGCTAGCTGGCTCAGAATGCTTGCGTGGGTCATAATACCTATAAAAGTAAGCACTTCAACTCTGAACTTAGTTTCTACAGTCCCTTCCCAGAGAGAAATCGTTCCTGTTACTAGTCCTCTGCCTCTCCTTAACATACCTTGCCCAAGATTACCCTGTGAGATGTCACAGAGGGCATTATCAATATTTTTCTAAAAAATAAAGCCCATTGGCTTTGACCATAAATTTAGAGCTAGAAGGAACCCCTGAGGCCATCAGGTCACCACTCCGCATTTATAGGTGATTAAACTAAGACTAAAGGACATCAAATTATTTACACAAGATCACACAGCTAATAAGAGACTATCTAAAGGAGAATCTGAGCTCTAAATTTCCTGACTCTAAACCCAGCACTCTATCTTTATCCACAGCATGAAGTTTCCTTATCCATAGCTGGTTCGGCATTCAGTATCCTTCAGGTCACCATGTATATTTTATATTAGTCAGGAAGCAAGACACCAAGGCTCTAAGGGCAGTTGTATGGAATGGGGCTTCCACAATTTCTTTTGATCCTATGTATCCATCAATAAACACCCTTGGCCCTGTAATTCTCACTTAAGTAACTTCTAGCACCTTGTAATACAAACCCAATTACTGATTGAGAGTTGCATTAGGTGAACATAGATATGAATAGTAAATGAATACATGAAATATCAAATTAGTACATAAGAGATGTAAAAATTATCAAATTTCACAGGAGGGAGGATTAAACTCGGATGAAGAAATAGGAAGAATTTCACACAGGAGGAAATATTTGTGAAAGAAATAAGAAATAATTTTTTAAGCTTTCTTCACTGTCTATTTCTATTATTAAAATATGGTACTTTGGCAATTATGGTCCAGACTTATAATTTCATCATTGTGGGGAGTCTGCAATGCAGATCAACAAGACATCTGTAGTCTATAGTTTTATAAGAGATCTCCCACCACCCCACCCCCTACCCCATTGAGAGTTTCAGTGACTTGCCCAGGATCACAAATTTAGTATAAATAAGAGGTAGGACTTTAACCTAGATCTTCCAGCTGCTTCTTCTTTCTAGAAATTTTTTTTAAATAGTATTTTATTTTCCCCCAATTACATTAAATATTAAAACAATTTTTAACATTTTTTTAAAATGTTTTGAGTTCCTATGCCCAAACTGTGCATAACTTTTGATCCAGCAATACCACTAGTAGGTCTATATCCCAAAGAAATCCTAAAAAGGAAAAAGGACCCACAGGTACAAAATATTTATAGCAGCTCTTTTTGTGTAGCAAAGATTTGGAAATTGAGGGGATGCCCATCAATTGGGAAATGGCTAACCAAGTTGTGGTATATGAATATAATGGAATATTATTGTTCCATAAGAAATGATGGGCAGGCAGATTTCAGAAAAACCTGGACTTATATGAACTGAGGCTGAGTGAGGTGAGCAGAAGAAGGAGAACATTATACATATACTCTGACCATTTATCAATTGGGGAATGACTTGTATTTTTTTATAAATTTGACTCAGTTCTCTGTACATTTAAGAAATGAGGCCTTTATCAGAGATAACTTGTTGCAAAAAAATTTTTCCCCAGTTTTCTGCTTTTCTTTATGGGAATTAAATAAATCGAACTAATGCAATTCTCTAAAGAAGTAAATGCACTATATTTATCCCAGGCACTAGACCCACATTTTTTAATTAGTTGCTAATAAGTGGTGATTAAGGGAAACTTTTCTCCTTTCTTCAACTAAAGGTAAGAAGAGGGGGGAAAAAAGAAATAAGAGCTATTCTTCATTTATAACTTTCTTAAGAAAACATCAATCATTGGTTATCATCTATTTCTCATTTTTTAAGCCATATAACAGTTGAATCAAAGACTGAAAGAAAACATACTGGTACTTTTGTAATTACAAAACTATTACTACAAAATTCTCCCAACCTAAACCGTGGTTTTCCTTTATACCTAGAAGAAGGCCAAAGCTCTCTCTCTCTCTCTCTCTCTCTCTCTCTCTCTCTCTCTCTCTCTCTCTCTCTCTCTCTCTCTCTCT
>NW_027185771.1:36368753-36372053 GCF_028583685.1 Petaurus breviceps papuanus
TCTCTCTCTCTCTCTCTCTCTCTCTCTCTCTCTCTCTCTCTCTCTCTATCTTTTTTTCCTCACCTCTGTGTGAGTCCCTGAACTTCTCACCATGTTTGTGCCCCATATGTTCCAGGCTCCTATTCAGAGGAAAGGTGTTACCTTCCTAACATTTCTCTATTACTCTGCAAATATTAGCTACCTTTAATTTCTCTCCCGAAAGCTATCTTTAGTGGTCACTCAGAGCTCCAAGAGCCTGCAGATTTTTTTATCTGCCAAAGGAGTTCTAAATCACAGTTCTCATAATGGAGGCACAGGCTCCAGTCTGAAGAATCCTGTAGTCTCCCTCCATCTTGCTGAGTGTCTCAAATCAATTCAAAGGCATGAATATTTATTATCTACTAAGGGCAAAACATTGTGCTTGGCTCTGAGGACACAAATATAGTCCCCTCTCCTACTTATACTCCCACTGGAACTGAGAGGTTGAAGGGGGTTGGGGGGGTGTAGTAGGGGCAGGGAGGGCTGACTACTACCTAGGGATCAAGGCATTCTGTGGACCCACACTCTTCAAACGATAGCTTACAAGCCTCAACCAGCTTCCTTGCCTTTAATAATTGGCCAGTGGACACAATTAGCTAAACCAAATCATTTACCAAAATTATATTACAATAACAATAGTAACAAAACACACACAGACAGTCCGACCTGGACGTGTTCTCCCACAAATATATAATTGTCAATGGGAAGGGTTGGCCCACACATGAAGCACTGTGTCAAGGTGAAACAAGCTTCTCGCCCTACAGAGCCTCTTTGCTCTTCCTTTTTTCTTCATGGTGTCTTCATAATGCTCCCCGCTGAGTCTTCTTTGCTAGTCAAGTTCCTTGGGCAGGGCTGATAAGAACCTGCTCCTCAGCAGTTTGACTTCCAATTCCCAGGGCTAATTTTCTCTTAAATTCATAGTTCATTCCGTTCTCTACTATCAAGAGTTATACAACTCAGAGCCACCTCAACGAATGTTCTTTTCCCTCCTGGGAATAGTATATTCTCTTGGGCCTCCAAGATTCAAAGAGACATCATAGAAGGGAAGAGGGAGGCAAGGGAGAGAGAAAGAAATCCCCTTCCCCTACCCCCTCACCTTGTGCTGTCTGGTAGCAGGATAAGGGAAAAGCATGGTTGGTATTCTTCTAGATGGCCAGGGACCATACTCCTCAAAGCTGCTTCTTTCCTTAACTATATGTCCTTAAAGAATGTCTCCTGCATTAGGAACTTGTGTAGTGGCAACCACACTGGCTTACCCAGGATAGCGGCTAGCATAGGTTCTTAGATCTGCTTTACTAGGAAACATAGATGTTTAAGGGGTCAATCTTTTTTTTTTTGCCTTTTTTGGAGAGCAATTGGGGTTAACTTGCCCAAGGTTACACAGCTAGTATTGTGTGTGTGTGTGTGTGTGTGTGTGTGTGTGTGTGTGTGAGTGTTAAGTGTCTGAGGCTGGAACAAAACTCGGGTCCTCCTGACTCCGGGCTGGCACTTTACTCACTGAGACACCTAGCCGCTCGCACCAATCTTTTTTAATTACATTCACTAGTTCAGGGGAAAAGTCAGCACCCTTAACTTCAGAGAAAATACAAGCAGAGAAATAAATACCAACAGACAGGGCTTCTAATGTCTGAGAAATTAGGACAGATCCAACTGACCAAGGCAATACATACATAGTTACCAGAGAAAGAAGCACCAACATCTGGGTTTTTCAAAGCCTGGGGACTCATCTGGTCAAATCAGAAGGGCATTCTTTCAGTGAGTGAACCCCAAAGCAAAATACTAACCTCTACATAAGAGTATATGTATACTCTTTTCAGAGCCAAAGGGCATCACAACCTCAGTGCCTAATTAAAAATTAACAAAAGATGTGAAAGCCTTCCTATGAGCAAGCCTCCCCTAAGCAAGCTTCCCTTAATGGGCTCCACCTGAGGCCTATCAATGGTCTGGGAAGATCTTATATTCTATTAACATTACAACTTTACACTTCATAAAGTGATAACAAGTGAAAACTACTTTTTGTTGCTTTCTTTAAGACATTAAGGCCAAGGGGCTGTATCAGCAATGCCATATTCACAATGCCTATAGAGATTACAAATATGCTGATATAATTATCCATCACAAAATACTCAGGTTTGCCATTTGGGGAAATAAACTAGAAAATTTATTAAGATACCAAAAGACTGAGTCCCAAAACCAGAAAGTGAAAGCCATCAGAGTAGTTATGATATTGGCACAGGTAGATAAAGTAGAAAGCACCCACATTTTCAAGCCTTTAAAACAGAACAGGCTACCTCAGGCAAAGGTCCTCCTCTCCCCACTCACAGCAACCACCCAGCGCCCTGGAAGCGGGCTCCCAGCAGCTCCGGCCCCTGGCAGTCCTCAGCAGGAGTCCTTACTCAAAAAAAAAAAAAAAAGGCAACCGCCACCAACTGCCAACCGCAGGACCGTTAGCTCGGCTTTTCACTTTTTCTTGCTCTGCTATGTCAGCACGTCCATGGGGCATGGGAGATCTTTAAATCCCATAACCCTTACAGGGGTGCCTAGGTGGCACAGTTAATAGAGCACCAGTCCTGGAGTCAGGAGGACCTGAGATCAAATCCTGTCTCAGACACTTAACACAAATATTAGCTGTGTGACCTTGGGCAAGTTACTTAACCCCAACTTCCCTCCAAAAAAAAAAAGGAAAAAAAAGACATTAAAGCTGTGTTTGCTCTATTACTTGCCTTCACTTTTTGTGATTACATCAACTAGACTAGGGAGAAATCAATTGATTAGAATGTTCCACTCAACTTCTCCCCTGTTACACTAAGATAAAAATGGCAGGCTTCTTTCACCCAAGGAGTTTACATTATACTGGGGAGATAGAACATTAAACACATATAAGTATTTATAGGATCATAAAAGAAAGAAACAGTGGCACTTGGAGAGAGCAAACAAGTTCTTCAAGTTTTTTCCTCATTTGTACCAATTTGTAAATCCCAGAATCTCATTATCACCTGTCCTGAAAAACTTCAATGGATTATGGAGCTGGGGAAGAGTCATGGAAGAAGGTAAGAAGCTTCATTGAAACAAAAGAAGTCACTGCACCAGCCCCAAGTAACAGGTAACATGAATTTGTCAGGTGTGTATGTATGTGTGTGTGTGTGTATGTGTGTGTGTGAGAGAGAGAGAGAGAGAGAGAGAGAGAGAGAGAGAGAGAGAGAGATGGGTTTTGGCATCAGGTTAATGTGTATAATCACTAGAAACATTGAGTAATTTCCCAAATGACATGAACTAAACTCT
>NW_027185771.1:36372153-36374561 GCF_028583685.1 Petaurus breviceps papuanus
GAGAGAGAGAGAGAGAGAGAGAGAGAGAGAGGGAGGAAGAGAGGGAGGAAAAGAGGGAGGTAGAGAGGGAGGGAGGGAGAGAGGGAGAGAGGGAAAAGGAGGGGAGGGAGGGGAGGGAGGGGGAGGGGAAGGGAGAGATGGTGTTTTTGAGGTTATAACCATTCACATTTGGGCCAGGACTTCACTTTCTTCAATCCACAAAGAAGCAGGCTGTTAACTATATAGTTATATATATAATTAAGCAGGTAGGAAGTGTAGTATATTTCAGCTGCCAGGTAGCACTAATCTCCTGCCATCGTCCCCTTGGCTATTTCAGAAGTTATTCAATAGTTTTCTCAACAGTTTTTGTTGTTTGTTGTGGATAAGACTAATAAAAGGTCATTAGATCCAGCAACTGAGATAATAATAGTTAATACATAAAAATATCACCTTAAGATTTATAAAGAATGCATTTAATTTAAAGAGATGAATAGAATTGTTTCCACTGAATTGTGGAATCAGCAGCCACATTGTAAAGGACTTAAAAATGATTGGAAGCAGAGGGAATGGATAGAATGAGCATAGAAGATATTAGGAGTTTGGCTTTGAAAGCCTGAGGGTGGAGATTTCCATTCTAACCCGAGTGAATGTAAACACAGATGGCCCAGAAATTGAATCATACCATCAATTAAAAGTATTATTTAGGTATGAAAAATCCTTAAATCAATTTAGAAGTTATGAAATTCTACAATCAATCCATGAAAATAGATGAGACCACTAAGGAAATATTATATAACTGGTTGAAGAGAATCAATTCATAATTGTGCCTCACACAATTACTAGCTGTGTGACCATGGACAAGTCACCTAATTTGTTTCTCATTTTTCTCAATTATAAAATGGGAGTAATGACACCACTTACTTCACAAGGTCCTTGGGGGAATAAAATGGGATAATATTCGTAAAGCATTTAGCACACAGTAGGTACTTATTAAATGCTTATTCCCATCCCCCCAGAATCTTCCTTTATTTAATGTTTAAATTAATCAAAACTAGCAAGGCTTAATTTTGTTGGCATCCCACATAAACATCCTAGAATTATTTTTTTTAAATATGAATCTTTCTACTCTTCAAATGAACACCAAGGATACTAATTTGTTCCTGATATAAAGAAATGACTTTTATGTACTTAAGTCTGCTCTCATTTTCCCCGTATTCTTTTAAATAGTTAATTCTTTTCTTAGATCACTTTGCCCACTGGGTAAAGGGCGAATTGGAGGCTGGAAGGTAGATTAGGAGGATAAGTGAAGGTCCCAAATGAAAGTGGGGACTGTGCGAGTAGAGAGAAGGGGCCATAGGGGAGAGATGTGATGGAAAGAGAAATGGCAGGATTTAGCAACTGATTAGCTATGTGAGGAAAGTAAGGGTAGAGGATCACACCAATTTCAGACACCCAGGAGAATGGAAGAATGGTGGTGCCTTTGAAAAAAAAAATAGAGAGGTCCGGAAGCAGATTAGATTTGGGTGAAAGGTAAGAGCTCTATTTTACACATGTTGAGTTTAAGGTCCCTTTGTGCAGCTAGCAGTTGATGACTCCAGACTAAAGCTAAAGGAAGAGACTAGAACAGGAAATGTAGATCTATAAGTCCTTTGCACAGAATTCTGGAATTTGGATGCTGAAAGGACTCCAACAGCCATTTAGTACAACCCATACAGGAAAGATATCTGATCTATCTCTCCCCTCTCAGTCCTGTTCCTGACTTTTCCTGAACTTCATAATGATGACCCTGTCATCAGGACATCTGTCAGAACTTGGGGCCTACTGGTCATGGAAGAGTCTACCACCACCAAGACTGATTCACCATGGATTATCCTTCTTCAAGGCCTACCTTTCTTATCTCATTGGTGAGTTCCTTCTAAAGTCTCTTTCATGGAAGGGTCTTGGCTGTCCTGCCTTCAAAACCATGCTCCCACACAATATACTTTCCTTCCTCATCCTCAGAGCACACACATACACACACACACACACACACACACACACACTTTTCAGCTTCCTTTTGTGTATGGTCTTCCCTCATTAGAAAATAGGCTCCTTGAGGGCAGGAACTGTTTCTTTTTGCTATAATTTTTATCCTTACCACTTAGCACGGTGTCTGACACACAGTAAATATTTAATAACTGCTTGATTTCTTCTTTACTTTCTTCCATTATAATAGAACTAAAAAGTAGTTATCTACCCACTGCTAGAAAACCTCCATAGAGGGAAAACACAGCCTATTCTACTTTGGAATAGCTCTGTTAGGAAGTGGTTGTTTTTTCCTTACATCAAGCTCCAATTTTCCTTTTTATAACCCCCCCACTGCTCCTGGTTCTGCCCTCTGGAGTCAAATAGAATAAATATGATCTCTCTTCAACTTTATAGCCTTTTAA
>NW_027185771.1:36379561-36386020 GCF_028583685.1 Petaurus breviceps papuanus
TTAAAAGGCTATAAAGTTGAAGAGAGATCATATTTATTCTATTTGACCCCAGAAGGCAGAACCAGAAGCATTGGGGGGAGTTTGAAGTTGTCTGGGGCTGAAAGCTTTGTTTGCCCACAATATGGGAAGTATGCATTAAGCTCTTCCTCTTAGGCCCTGTGACCCTGAGAAATGGACATGGGGTTTTGGTCTGTTTCACTCGTCCTTTTCAATTCTAGGTGTAGGAAGCAGAATCCCTGGTCCCAAGAGCTTGAGCCATGGGGACATTGGACTCAGGATTCCAGGCCAGATGTTGCTGCCAGCCCAATAGGGAAACTCTGAGAAACTGGGAACTGAGCCCAGAGGGTTTTGGATCTGGAACTTGGTAGGACTAATGTTGTACAGGAACTGAGCTAAGCTATGAACCTGGGCAAGATAGGGAGACTCTATGTTAAAACAAACAAAATAATAGAATAGGTGACATTTAACAAGGGCCTGAACCAGAGTGGTAAGAGTGGTGGTGTGACTATGAAGGAGGAGATGAATGGTCTTTTAGAGCTATAATGATGGAACTTGGAAGCTAAATGTACTGATTTGTGTTCAGTGTTCAAGTTTGCTTGGCATCCAAACCTCTGGGCTCTTTGCCTGTCAGAGGCCAACTATCAATCATCTGTCTCTATCTCAGGCAGTCTGACCAGCCTACCCAGGCTGTTAGAGACAATCACAGTAAAGGGCCTTTTTAGATTTTTCCAATGTCTCAGAGTTCCTGACTTCTTTCTCTTTATGGCAAAAGACAAAAGACACACAGTAAAGTACAGTATCATGCTACCAACATTATTAATCTTAGAAGGCCTTTTCTCCCCCACCTCCTCCATTCCAGTCAAGAAGTATTGTTCCACATTCACCTTTTCAGTTCTCCTTTCTATCAGTTACTTCTTTTCCTGGGGCTATGTACACAATGAATTTATTTACTTATATAAGATCTGTTGGTGCTGCCAGTTGCAGCTGACCTGGAAGCCAGAAATATTTCTTTAAAAACTGTTTTCTGAAAGGGCCCACATAAATGTAAACATTTGTCAAAAAAAGATTTAAATATTATGCACTTCAACATTTTTCCAGTTGAATACCAAATGGCCTCCAGGAAAATACAACAAAATACTGATTTTCACTCTTTTGTTTCACAAAGGGAAAGAGACTGATTTTAGGAATCACAAGCAAATGAGGAGTTGAGTAGTTCTACCTTCTCTCTGGTAGTGGTAATCAGTGTCTCATCCACTCTGAGCAGAAATCTCTCAGGTAGTACCTCACTTATTACTCTTTATTTCCAATATCATTTTTTTTAATAAATATTTTTTGTTGTCCTTAACTTTCTTCACCAATTTCAGCTCATTCTGTGCATTAGTACTGCTGCTTCTATTTTTACAGATGATGCCAATTTTGTATTCATTCTGTATTACCTGGTCATTTTTTTTCCATTTTCTGTAAATGTAAATGTAAATTTTTAAAATCTAATTTCATCAGTTACTGTACAACCATATCAATCTTTTTTGACATCTTTTATTCTTTTTGTCTTATCAGAATTGAAGTAATGTTCAAACTCAATATTTCCAAAACAGAATTATCTTTCCCCTCCAAAGACATCTTTTTGTCTTCATTCTTGAGAGTTTCACCATCCTTCTTGCCTGACTTCCTCTTTGGAATTTTAATCCATGGAATTCTAACTATCCTATCTACATACCTTTTCATGTCTGTTCTCTTAAAGTCTAAATGAGTCTAATTTATTCTCTGCAGGGTAAGTGTCAGACTATTTCCCAATTTGCTCTCTTTCTTTATGATAAATTCTCAGAAAAAAAAACCATGTTCCTTAAATTCTCATCATTTCCACGGCAACTATCAGTTCTTCATTGTTGGTGAGAATCAGATCCAGAATAGAAGTTTCCCCTGACTGGTTCCTCCATCTTTTGAATTATCACTTTGAAACCTTCACTAAGGCAAGAGAAGAAATTATCAGCCACTCAAGTACGGATAATTGAAATTATCATGCCTCCAAAACCAGGCTTTTAATCTCTTTCCTCTTTCTATCCACGTGGTCTATAGCCTGTGCTGCATACTGATGACACTACTGATTCTGCTTGTGCCCCCACTGATCTTTACCTAAATGATTTCTTCCACATGTCCTTCCTTAACTTTGTTGTTGTTCAGACATTTCAGTCATGGCCGACTCTCCATGACCCCATAGGGAGTTTTCTTGGCAAAGATAATGCAGTGGTTTGCCATTTCCTTCTCCGGCTCATTTTACAGATGAGGAAACTGAAGTAAACAGGGTTAAGTGACTTACCAGGGTCACACAGTGTCTGAGACCAGATTTGAACTCATGAGGAATAATTTTCCTGACTCCAGGCCCAGAATGCTATCTACTGGACATATTCCCCTCATGCCCTTAACCTAGCCTGTTCCTTTTAAATAAGGTATAGGTTTAGGAGGCATGGAGGTATTACAGTCATGGAACTTGCTTCACTAAATCTCATGCCTCATAGATAATGTGGTGGATAAAGTCAAGAGTCAAAAAATCCTTTATAAGCTTGAACGTTGATCCAGATCTAATAAGATGAAATTTAATAGGAATAAATGTAAAGTTTCACATTTGGGGTCAGTAAAACAACTTCACAAATACAAAATGGGGAAGTATATTTAGATAATAATAGTTAGTGTTATTGTACTTTAAAGTTTTCAAAGCACATTTACTACCTCATTTGATCTTTACAACTCTGTAAAGCAGATGAGGAAGCTGGGGCTCAGAGAGGTTTGTGATATATCTGTGGTCACACAGCTAAGTGTCTAAAGCAGAATTTTAGAGTGTATGCCTTATTCCAAGATCAGAACTCAATATATTATACTACCTAGTTGCCTCACCTGATAAATGCAACATTTCATACTAAAAAGGTCAGGATATTTTAATGGATTGCAACCTTAACAAGAATCAACAGTGTAATAGGGCAATATAAAAAAATTATATGTGATCTTTGATTGAACTGTCATTGTAGCCAGGGCTCAGGGTCTTAGTCTCACTGTACTGTGTCCTAGTAAGATCCTGTCTGGAATATTGTGTTCAGTTCTGGGAGCCATATTTTAGGAAGGATATTGCTATGGTAGAGAGCATACAAGGCAGGGCATCCATAATGGTGAAAGGCCTTGAGATAATCTCACATGAGAACTGGTTGAAGGAGATGGGAATGTTGTCGTTGGCAAAGAAAAGACTTTGGGGAAAACAATTATGATATCTTTAAGTATATGAAAGGCATTCCTTGAAATAGGGATTTAACTTGTTCTACTTCTCTGTCAAAGGCAGGACTAGGAAAAATGACTGGGAATTTCAGAAAAATTAGGGAAAATTTTTCCTAACAAGTGGAGCTTTCTAAAAGTACAGTAAGATAAACTTCCATGAAGTGGTGGGTTCCTTCTAATTAGAGGTCTTCAAGAATAGGATCATTCGATCAAAACTTTAGAGATAGAAAGAATCTTAGAAGTTACTTAGTTCAATCACTTTATTTTACGGGTCCAGAGAAATAAAATTACTTGTTCAAGGTCACATGGTTCAAGGCAAAAGCCCTAAGGATTCAGACCCAGGTCCTCTGATTCCAAATCCAGTGTTATTTAAAATATGTCACTCTTCCTTTCAGCTGGCTGATTGCCTAAAGCAGCATTTTTCCTACTGATGTTTCAAGATGTATTATAGAACACGGCAGTACATAGGCACATTCCTTTCATTAACTCTTCCCAATGTTTTCTATCACATTCATCCCCTCTAACTTTAATTTTTAGGCTTGGGAGCATACTTAGTTATCTGAATTTGAGCTTGTAGTGGGACCTGAGAGACATTCTAGCATGTAGTCTAGAAACAGAAACAAAACTCTTTTTTTATGTGTTTTAATACTTTTGGTTGTCTTTCACAAGCATAATTTAAGAAGAGTTGAACAGGGGCAGCCAGGTAGCACCGGCTCCAGTATCAGGATGACCTGGGGATCGAATCCAGGCTCAGACACTTAGCACCCAACCAGAAACACCTGGCCATGTAACCGTGAACGAGTTATTTAACCCCAATTGCTTAAAAAAAAAAAAAGTGTTGAACAGTTTGTTAACCACCTTTTATTCTGTCTTCTTAAGTGGCCAAGAAGAGAGCATACCATTCATAATGGGAGTAATTATCAAGGGGGTGGAAAGAAGAAATCATTCACAAAAGCATGAGAGTCTTGAGGTAAGCAGCATTCTACCATGCTCTTTACCCACACTGTATGTTGCTATGCTCCCACTTACTATGGTGACATATATTGATAATTTCACCAATGCTTGTAAAAACTAGTTATCGTGTTTTATTCTCAGAGCTGAATTACTCATTTTCAACAACTCCAGATTAAAAGGAACTCCATGCAGGTAGTGAAGCCAACAGAACTACAAGAAAACAATATAGACAATGATTACAATAAGACAAAGCAAAAGAAGGATAACGTGAAGGGCTATACAATCATACTGAACTGTCTTTGCCTAGAGATTAGTTAATGTATAAAAGCACTGGCTCTGGAGCTATAAGCCCCAGGTTCAAGTCCCACCTCTGACAATAGCTTTACAAACTTAAAAAGTCCCAACTTCTCTGAGCCTGTTTTTCATCAGTGCAATGAGGTGGTTGAACTAAATGGCCTCTTAGGTCCCTCTGGCTTCAGACACTATGATACTTTATCATTCTCTCACTTCTTTCTTTTCATTGGAAAGGGAGAGAAAAATGTTACAAATTTTATTATATGCTGTCCCTGTGTAGGTTGGTTTTGGTGTTGCTTAAATATTCTTTCTTTGGTTCTAGAGAATGCCCGGGGTGGAGAAAGGAATATACTGAAATGATTGTGATATAAAAAATGAAGTTTCAATAAAATATTAAAAAACTAAACATTTATTGACTTTTTAAAAAAAATTTTAAAGTCTCTGCAAGGATGGAGTTTCCTTTTCAATTACTTCTGATCATTTTTACCTCCAAGCTCCCGCTTTAAATCCAACATAAACCAGTGTTCCAAAATTACCATTAAAAGGTTTTGTTAATGATCTGAAGGGGATCTGGGTGCTACAGACAGACCCATGTGGCCACACATAACCTGTATGCACAAAATAAGAAAGCTCACACTCCCCACCACTTCCACTACAAATAAACTTAGTGGAGTATATTTCACTGTAATTGATTTCCTTCACAATCCCACGTAATTTATCTAATGCATTTATAATGGCATTTAGATAGGGCTTTAATGGGTGGATCTCGCTTGATCCTCACCACGAGCATGGGGGCCCTTAGGGGCGGTGCATTAGGGAGAGGTTGACTTGTCCTGGGTCTCACGGCTACTGCCTGCACATCATTCTCGAAATACGTCCCTAAAGTGTGATCCCTGTTGATGCTGGTCTCCTCTCTCTGCTGATTATTTCCAATTTGCCCTGTCAGCAGCCTGTTTGTACACTCGTCTCCCCCTTTAGACTGTAAGCTCCTCGAGTGCCGGGGCTGTCTAGTCTTTTATTGAATCCCTAGAGCTCCCCACGACGGCTGGCACATAGTAGGGGCATAACGCCATGTTTTTTCAGCCTAGCCCCTTCTCCCTTTTATCTCCCTAACTCCGGCTCCTGATAGATTCTGTAACTTGTTCTCTCGGGGCCTACTTCCGAGGCCACCTGGGCCCGAGGCCAGAGGACTGTTCCGGGGGCTCAGGGGACGCCTCCAGAAAAGACTTATACAGAGGTACATCCAGCACCGCTCACAGAAGCCCCAGCAACACAGCCCCCGCTTCCTGTCGTCTCGTCACTTCCGCCCGCATCCCCTAGCAACCGGAGACCGCTATATTTAACTGCAACCGTCAGAGCGGACCTGCCCGCCTGCCGCCCGCCCGCAATGCCGCATCCCCAGCCCGCGCCGCACCCGCTCTCCAGCCTTCCCTGAGTGTCCCCAACCAAAGGATTTCCCTAAGGCCTGAGAGGAGAGGAGAAAACCGCCCGGCTCGGGCCGGCCACTCTCGGCTTATGCCGCTTGCGTCACTTCCTCCCCTCGTCTCCTAGCAACCACTGCCCGCTTGGGTCAGCTTTGACTCTGGGAGCTTCTGAGCTGGACTGATCTTCCAGTCCAACGGCTAGAGATGGTAAATTCGCAGTTTGGCCGCCTTCTTGCTCTTCCTTCCTTCCTTCCCTCCTTGTTCCCCAGGAATGCTCCTCTAGTAGCAGCGGCTCCCGGACCAGTGCCCAGGCACCAAAAGAGGGGTGGGGAGAGGGGACGAGGGGGAGGAGGAGACCAACTCTGGGTGGGGAAGGGGTAGTGGAGAGTAAGGAGACAGCCTCCCGTTCCCCTCTCGCTCCCTTCTCTCCCCCCCCCCCCCGCCCCCCCCCCCCCCTCCGTCCAACCCCACCACTGGAGTACGTGTTCTTTTGGTTGCACTAACACACACCACCCCACGATAT
>NW_027185771.1:36386734-36456474 GCF_028583685.1 Petaurus breviceps papuanus
TCTCCTCTCTCTCTCTCTCTCTCTCTCTCTCTCTCTCTCTGTCTCTGTCTCTCTCTCTCTCTCTCTCCTCTTCCTCCTCTCTCTACCTTTCTCTCTACTTCTCCTTCCCCTCTCCCTCCCCTTCACACCTAGAATATGATTTGTTCAATTGTATCCCCACTGAACAGATGAAAAAGCTGACTGAATGAGGTTGAGCAGAAGAAGGAATTGTTTTCTTCTGCCTTATAAAAACTCACATTCTCTAGAGTTTTGAAGTATAGAAAATGCTTTTCTTGTAATATTAGATTGTAAGCTCTTTGAATGCAGGAGTTATGTTCTCCTTCCTATTTCCAGTGCTTAGGATAGTGCCTGGAACATAGTAAGCTTGTTGACTAGGTGGCCCAGGTGATAGGCAATATTATTATTAGTATTTTGTGTTAGTATTATTTCCCTTTGACAGATGAGGAAATATTGTAAGAACAGTGGATCACCACAGCTTGTCCATGTTAGAGCAGGGGGCTGAAATTCGTATCCTGACTTGAGTGATATGCTGCTCTCTGTTGCCGGAAGGAGACTTTTGCAAAGTTATTCTACACAGTATCTGGGGATAGAATTCGACTAAGGAGGGGGCCAACCACCTTGCCTTTCAAGGACAGAGTTGTGTTTTAACTAAATGTTTTATATGCCCAGCCCTTCAGTTTTCTTTTAAACAAAAAAATTATACCACTATGCAAATTAATGCCTTTAAAAATTAATCCAGTATTCAGCTACAAAAATTTAGATCCTTGAAAAAAAATGTGTTTATTTAAAAGACATATTTTCTCTACCTGTTTAAAAGTTAAATGCATAGCTGTCTATATGCTACAAACTAGCAAGCTACTTCAAAATGTGCCATGGTGTTTGAGCATTTCTCATGTAATGGCATATGTGAAATATCTATGTAAATCATGCCAGAGTATACAAATGTGAGAAATCATTACTGGCATGTTTTTTCAAGTCTGAAATATCATTTCATAATGTGAACTACAACCTGTGTTTAGCAAGTTCATGCTGTAGGACTAATAGATTCTTCTCAATCACCAACTGCACAAATATTTATGCAGATTGTGGAGTTAGATTTCTTAAAAGAGTATTTATTATTTAGATTAGTAAAGAAAGAGAATGTATACATTCCAAGCATTTTTCTGTTCATTAAGATTGGGGGGCGGGTTTGGAGAGGGAGGAGGTTAAGTGACTTGCCCAATGGTCACACGGCTAGTTTTTTGTGTTAAGTGTCTGAGGCCTGAATTGAACTCAGGTCCTCCTGACTCCAGGACTGCTGCTCTATTCACTGCACCACCTAGCCACCCCACATTAAGAATTTAATGCATCGGGCGGCCAGGTAGCACAGCGAATAAGAGCACCGGCTCCAGTGTCGGGATGACCTGGGGATCAAATCTGGGCTCAGACATTTAGCACCCACCCAGAAACACCTGGCCATGTGACCTTGAGCAAGTTACTTAACCCCGATTGCTTTTAAAAAAAAAGAATTTAATGCATGATAAAAAGTCATTTTGGTTAATTAACTTTCTTTGGTGTATATTTCATCTCTTACAGGCAGAGGTTGAGGAAACTCTAAAGAGGATTCAGAACCATAAAGGGGTTATTGGAACAATGGTTGTTAATGCTGAAGGTAAATATTATCAGCTTGCTTTCCTAACAACATAGGTAAAGGGCAACAGAGTCATTTGTACATTGTGGAAAGCCTTAAGGCAAAAACATCATGTCCTTTGAAATTTGAAGTATATTTTGTGTATTTTAGATTTAAAAATTGTATTTCCCTAAGATATATCCCAACTAAACTATTTATTAACACTAGTAATTCCTTATCCCCATCTTTTTGAAAAATCTCCATTACTTAATAAGGGAAGAAATATGTTACTTAATTTTAAGAGAAAAGCATTATATTTCTCATTTTAAAGCAAACAGTTTTTTTTTTACATAATATACGTAAGAGTGGGCACCACCTATATTTCTCATTTTGTGAATCAAACAAGGCTGTAGACTAAGCATGGACATTCTGAATTTCTCTATTTAATCAATCAGTCACACTTCTCCAATTAATTTGGCCACAGAAAGCCCTGCCAAGGGCTTGGAATATGATATTCCGGAGGTCAAAGGAGCTAGGATTGAAACCAAGAATCACCTACTTAGCAAAACTGAGTATAATACATCAGGGGATATAATACTATATATATATATATATGTGTGTGTGTGTGTGTGTGTGTGTATGTATGTATGTGTAGGAGGGTGTGTGTGTATGTATATATATGTGTGTGTGTATATATATATATAAGTATATGTGTGTATGTGTATATGTGTGCATGTATACAGGATGAGTTGAATAAGAAGGGATGATATCTAAAAAATAAAATTAAGAGGTGAGAGAGGAATATATTGGGGGAAGGAGAAAGGTAGAGAGAATAGGGTAAATTATGTCATATAAAAGAGGCAAGAGAAAACTGTTACAATGGAGGGGAAGAGCAGGAAGATGAAAGGGAACGAGTCAACGTTTACTCTTATTGGATTTGGCTTAAGGATGGAATAATATACACACTGAATTGGGTATCTTAACCTACAGGAAAGAAGGGGAAAGGGGATAAGAGAAGGGATGATAGAAGGGAGGGAAGATTGGGGGAAAGGGTAGTTAGAAGCAAACACTTTTGACATGAGTCAGGGTCAAAGGAGAAAATAGAATAAATGGGGTGAGGATAGGATGGAGGGAAATATAGTTAGTCTTTCACAATATACCTACTATGGAAATGTTTTGCATAACTACACATGTACAACTATATTGAATTGCTTGTCTTCCCAGTGGGGGTGGGTGAGGAGGGAAAAAGGGAAAGAATCTGGAACTCAAAGTTTTAAAAACAAATGTTAAAAATTTGTTTTTTACATGCAACCGGGAAATAAGATACACATTAAGAGGGAGTTGGGGAAGAATATAAGAAAGAACATATTGGGGGAAGGGGTATTCAGTATGCTTGCTATCTTGGGGTGGGGATAGGGAGAAGAGGAAATGAATGTTGAAAACTAAAAAATAAATAAATAATTTTAAAAAATAATGAAACTGGATGCAGGATGACAGAGAGGACACAGACACAAAAGCTTGAAAGACTTCCATGGCCAACTCTTCAAAGTTAAAAGAGCAGAACTACCACCTTCACACTCTGACATCACATTCTCAAACATGCTTCTTGAAGGAGGGGAAATGTTATTTGACATAAATAGAAGAAGGAAGCTGAATTACACCAAGTATATGCATACACAGGAGCTCTTTGCTGGTGATGCAAACTTTTAAGGGCTTTAATAAGGAATTAATTTTTAAGGTATCAGAAAATAGGACTAGATACTGAAATTGTAGAAAAATACTATTTTAAAAAGGCAACCAAGAGAATATAGCTCACTTCCTACTCATGCCAATTTTCTACATAAAAATTTTTTTAAATATATATGCATTGAGGGCTTCTAAATGTATAAAAAGGAAACTGACTGATTTTTACAAGTGTCATTTCCTAGAAAGCTACATTTTTATTATCATGTAATTGATTGAAAGATGCAGAAATTATAAGATCACACTTTACTACTTCTTTTTTGACTTTTTAAAAAAGTTTCTGATCAAGTATTGCAAAATACTGCTTTAAAGGCTCTCTTCTAACAAAGTTTCCTACCATGCATATATCAAAATTAGACAGTATTCTATAAAAGAGATGGTATCCAAACTTTGTCCCTGCCCATAGGGGGCAGCTATTCAGAAGCACTGAAAGGAGTTAGCTACTTTTCCTGTTTTCCCAGGTCGACTTGGCCTATATAGTAATTGTTTAATGGATGCTTGTTGACTGACTTACTGACTTGTCCAGCTTCCCAGTTCCACTGATGACCTTGACCTTGATGCTGAAGGAGCTTGTGAGGAGGAGAAAACTCTAAACAAACTGGAAAATTCACTAGAGGAGCCACTAGGAATGGTATCTGAAAAAGAACCATCATTAACTACAAGAGGTCAAGTCAACCAGTAGAACAATGACCCTGACCAGAGAACAGTAGGAAAAGTCTGAGTGTGACCCATGGACTGGATGAGATTTGTACTACTGAATCTAGTGTTACCTGGAGAGAAATGGTGATATCCTTCCTCCCTCCCCTTTCTCCTCTCCAGGAGCGGTCCAGATGTCTTGTGGGTTATTCACTCTACCTCCATGCTTCCATATGTCCCTGTTCCCACTATATGGGAAAGAGGATATCTGGAATTTTGTCTTTTTTATATACCCACTTTTATACTTAAGCCTTTAAAATATCATAAAATATGCTGGCCAACAAAACTCTGCATAGTTTTATTTCATTTAATGTACAGATAAGATTATAAAGAATACTAATTTATCTTTTAAAAAAGCTAAATGGAGGGCCTGGTATTAGACCAGATAAGCATCTTAAAAATGTTCAGGACCAATAGAGAAAATATCTATACACCTTCTTTCTGTCCCTGCCAATAAATTTTTCTTATATAAAGAAGTTTCTTCTTTAGAGTCTTTTAATATTAGAGAGCTAGTTTTTAAAATGCCGTCATCTTAAAAATTCATTACTCTCACTTACATTATTATAAGAAGTGCTAGTAAATTCTTTTCTCTCTTTGGCATCAGCAAAAAATTATTGCCTTTTCTTGATGAAACAGTGCAGTATCACAAAACACATGTATCGCCATAACACAGAGTCCTTGAACTAGCAACGATATTTATCAACTGGACTAAATTTTGTTGCTCATTACTACAATAAATCTGTGATTTCATTAATATGAGTATTCCTTACAGTGGTCTAAATTACAACACATCCTGTGTGATTCTTGTCCATCTGTTATCCCTCATTGCTGCTAAATAACCAGTCTACCTCATTTCCCTAGCATATACTTGGCTTGAATGATAGCTTTTTTTTTTCCCACTGCATCTTGTAGATATCATTCATTATTAACAATTTACTACAACCTAATTATATGCATACCATTTAACTATCTGGTTCACTGCTTGGAGCATAGTAGGCACTTAATAAATGCTTACTTAATTGAGTTGATTCTTCAGAGATTGTGGTATTCCATGATAACCTGTTATAGAGATATAACCTCATCAGAAAAAGTGCATGTCAAAAATTTAGGGTTTTGTGCAAGAAAGTATTATTGAAAGAACAAGGTACAAGAAAGTGAATAAAAAGTCCATAACCCTTGACCCAGACATTGCTCTACTATGCATATATCCCACAAGGAGGTCAAGGGGAGAAAAGGTCCCATTTACTTCAAAATATTTATAGCAGCACTTTTAGGGATTATTAGCAACCAGAAACCAAGTTATTATGCCCATCATTTGGGCATAATACAGAAAGGCTAAACAAAATTGTGGTACATGAACATAAGGTAATATGACTATGCTGTCATGCTGTAAAAAAATGATGAATATGATAAATATAGAGAAGCATGGAAAGATTTATATGAACAAGGCCAAGTGAAGTAAATGGAACAGGAAAATTATATATGCAGTGCCTACAACATTGTAACTGGAAAGAACAACAAATAAAACTATATGTTACAAAGTTATAATGACCAAGCTTGGCCCCCAGAAAGAGATATGAGAGGATATCTGCCCCCACTCCTTTCAAAGAGTGGGGGATTCTGGATGTGGGATATTGAGTATAATATTGGAATATTTATGATGTCTTAATTTTGTGTGAATTTTTCCCCTTTTGTACTTTATTATTAGGAACAGCTCTCTGGGTGGAGGTAGGGAAAAAAACTGGAAAACATAGGTGATGTAAAAGCAAACTCTATCAATAAATTTATCTTTGTTTTTTAAAGAGTATTGTAGTTTCAGAAATGTAGTCTAGACCATTCTCTTCCTTTTATTTGATCCAGGATCTAGCTCATTGTGCAGTGACAGTGCCTATCAAATATATTAATTGATTAGTAAACATTAAGTACCTACTATGTGCCAGGCACTCTGATAAGCAGTAGATATATGTATTTATTCACACACACATGCACACATGCATGCACACACACTGGACTAGCGCCAATAACAAATCATGAGACAATTTTATCGTTTCTTTTTTAAAAGTTTAACTAAAATAATGAATAGAAGCTCACCAAAACCAAATAAAGATTCGTGTCTTCTAAAATCTTCTAAAATCATACTTGTAATAGGCATAAAGCCAAATATCTGAAATATCCCAATTGTTATTCACAAAATTCACCTACTATTTTATTTATCTTTGACCTAGAATGAACTGGCAAGGAAGTTCTAAGTATCCGAACCATAATCCTATACATTTATATTATATATAATTTATTTCTATATTTTTCTTTGACATTTTTGACGTTTTAGAATTCATAATAGTTGTTGTAAAGGTACAAAATAAAATTATTGATTAAATAAATTGTGAAAAAAGATTGAAGACAAATGCCCTAAAACTTACTCCTTAAAGAAACATCTAGTTAACTATTTCATGTCACCAATGACCATTCCAAGAACTGAAGATGCTTTTCATGTTCAGATTGTTGGCTAAATCTGAAATATATTGAAGTAAAAATATTGAACTTAATTCTATTTATTGCCAGGTTATTTTGCAAAACAAAAAAAAATCATTCTGGAAATTTCAGTATATAATCCAAAAGAATATACCATTTTGCAGTTAAAGGAAAATTATCATTGAAAGATGTAGACATATTAATTTTTTAACCATAGTCTTTGCTTTCAACACTTATTTTATATTCCTTCTCCTAGGTCATATCCTTTCTATCAGGATTTTCAGTTCTTTCTAAAAAATTTTGTTAACTCCAAATTCATCTTTATATATCCTCCTGCTATATGCAAAGGACAGAGGAATATGTGCAAAGAAAGTCCCATAAGCATCCCTACATGTCCCTTAGTTCTCTAGGGAAAATATATAAAGTAATTTTAGGAACAGTTTTCAGTTGCACTTGATCAAGCTTGAATTTTCCTATTAAATTAATAGGCTTAGGCTTTTTGAATGTATGTAATGAAAATAAAATAGTTTAAATAATATTTTGGTGGAATTTGATTTTACCTGTGTTGGTACCCATTCCTTCCATTCAGATTGTAATTCTGACATGGTTTTTAATCCTAGGTCATTCTTGCACATCTTTCCTTAAATCCTCCATAGTCTATTAATCCAAACAGAGACTTTTCTTTCATTATTTTAGTATATTTTAGTATATCAGAGAAACCAGTGTGGACCTTGTCAATTTGTCTGTTTCCTCTTATTCTCATTACATAACCAACCCTCTTCCTGTGAATTGATACTGTGTTCTACTTAAACTCACCATTTCCATTACTCCTTTTTGTTATTTGCTACAACCATATGGTATCATTGGAATAATAAAGAAATGTTTTGTTGTTGTTGTTGTTGTTAACTCACTGAAAAATTTGGTATTATTGAAAACATTGAGAATTTCCTCCAAATGCAATATAGTCCACTCCATTCTCTCTTATTTCTGGGCCCAGCTGATTATCTACCCAAAGTACTTTTCCACGTTATACAGGTTGATGGATTAACATGTTCGATTCTTATAATTGGATTTCATAATCTAGGTAATAAGTGGCTTTCATCTACTTTGTTTTTGTTTTTTGTTTTCCTAATGTGTGTGGTTAGACTTAACCCTTTCTTATTGCCTTGAATTTTATAGAAAAGACTTTGAAGTGCTCAAGGTCTGTATGCTATCAGTACTAGTTCATTAACAGATAAGGATATTTGGAGAGATTTACCACTAAGAGATAAGATAACTAAATAATTTTAATTTAGTTATTAAAGTTATTTCAAATTAAAAGTTTAAAAATGCCTACTATGTGTAAGGCACTCTACTGGATGCTAGGAACACAAATTTAAAATAGTATCAGTCCTCAAGGATCTTACATTCTACTGTGAGATATAAGGTAAGTGCATGCAAAGTCATTTGAAGGGAGAAAGCATTAATAATTGGATGTATCAAGAAAAGCTACCTGGAGAAGGTAACAACTGGACCTAGGCTTGATGGAAAATGCAGATTCTGAAAGGCAGGATATAAAAAAAGGAACACATTCCATTTATCAGGGCCATCTTGTGCAAATACATGGAAGGTGAAAGAAGGAATGTCACATTTGGAGAGCAGGTGACATTCCAGTTTGATTGGAATGTAATATGTGAGAAGGGGAAGTTAGAGCCACATTGTCCTTAAATGCCAGACTGATGAACTTAAAATTTATCCTAGAAGCCAAAATAGAAAATTGGAGTGGGCGGAGTCAAGATGGCAGAGTGGAGACAGGACTTCTGCCCGGCTCCCACTCCCACCTCCTCCAATTCATGTGGAGAATGACTCTTGATAAACTTTGGAGCTGCAGAGCCCACAGGGTGGCACAGAGAAGCTGGCCTCCCACTGGGTACAGCCCGGCAGGCCGGTAGGAAGAGGTCAGCAAGGTGTGTTGGAAACCAAGCCCAGCCCTGTGTGAGCCCAAGGTTTTAACCTAAGGGCGGGCACAGCAAGCCCATTTGAAGGGATTTCCGATTGCCAGCGGCTGTGGCGGTTTCCCAAGTTGTCAACCTCATGGATGCTGGGGACAGGGTGAGAGGTCAGTAGAGTGTGGACTTTGGGACCGGGGATTTAGGAGTGTGGTCAGACCTTTGCCCCCGTGGTAATAAATGGCTGAGGAGTGGTGGACATGCAGCCATTGCCACACAGATGCTTCTGAGCTACTGGCATGCAGATTGTAGAGGGACCAAGCAACCAGTCTGAGGGGTAATCACTCTTTAACCTGCTTAGATCTGGATTACTATCTGGGGTGGAGGCCTTGGGGTGTGTGACCAGTGTGCCAGAGCACGTGGAGGCTTCTGAGACGACAGTCAACTAATGGCTCTAGCAACTGAGATAACCCCAGTGATTTGGGAAAAAGGTCCCCTGTCTGGTAACAGAGTCCTACTGTGGCAAAAAGCTCAAAAGTCAAGTGAGTGGCAACATGAGCAACCAAAGGAAGCAAAACAAGCAGAACAATCCAACTTTTGATTCCTTTTTTTTTGGGGGGGGGGGATTGGGGCATGGAAAAGGAGCAAGACAGCAAAGTCAGAACTCCCGCACCAGAAGCTTCCAAGAAAAGAATAAGCTGCTTACAGGCCATAGAGGAGCTTGGAAGGATCTTGAAAACCAAATAAGAGAAGTGGAGGAAAAATTGGGAAGAGAAATGAGAATGATGCAAGAAAATTGTAAATTGAGAGTCAACAACCTGACTGAAGAAAATCACACCTTAAAGAAGACTAACTCAAATGGCAAAAGAGGCTCCAAAAGCCAATAAGGAGAATGCCTTAAAAAGCCGAATTTGCTGATGGAAAAAGAATCTCAAAAGCTCACTGAACATAATCATTCCTTCAGAATTAGATTGGAGCAAATGGAAGAGAGTGACTTTATGAGAAATCAAGATACTATTAAACAGATCCAAACAAATGAAAAAATAGAAGGCAATGTGAAATATCTCTTTGGGAAAACCACTGACCTGGAAAATAGATCCAGGAGAGATAATTTTAAAATTATTGGGCTACTTGAAAGCCATAATCAAAAAAAGAACCTAGAAATCACCCTGCAAGAAATTCTCCAGGAAAATTGCCCTGATGTTTTGGAACCAGAGGGCAAAATAGAGGTTGAAAGAATGGACCAATTACCTCCTGAAAAAGATTCCAAAAAGAAAACTCCTAGCAGAATTCCCAGATCAGGGAGAAAACATTATAATCAGCGAGGAAGAAACAATTTGAATACTGTGGAAACACAATCTGGATAACACAGGACCTGGCAGCTTCTACACTGAGGCATTGAAGGGCGTGGAATATGATATTCCAGAGGTCAAAGGAGCTGGGATTAAAACCAAGGATCACCTATGCAGCAAAACTGAGTATCATGTTTCAGGGGAAAATATGGTCATTCAATGAAATAGAGGACTTTCAAGCATTCTTGATGAAAAAGCCAGAGTTGAATAGAAAATTTGACATTCAAATACAAGAAGCAAGAGAAGCATGAGAAGGTAAACAAGGAAAAGAAATCATAAGGAAATTATCAAAGTTGAACTACTTACATTCCTACATGGAAAAATGATAATTGTAATTTATGAAACTTTTCTCAATATGAGAATAGTTGAAGGAAATATATATATATATATATATATATATACACACACACACACACATATGTATAGGAGGGTATATGGGTATATGAATACATATGTTAATATGTATATATGTGTGTGTCTACAGGTATACATAGAGGGCACAGGACCCCAGTTGAATAGGAAGGAATGATACTTAAAAGGTGAAATTAAGAGGAGAGAGGAATATGATGAGAAGAGATGGGGAAAGATATAATGGGGTAAATTATCTCACATAGAAAAGGCAAGGGAAAACTGCTACAGTGGAGGGGAAGAACAGAAAGGCAAAAGGGAATGAATCAACCTTATTCTCATTGAGTTTAGCTCAGGGAGGGAATGACATACACACTAAATAGGGTATCTTACCCTACAGGAGAGTAGGGGGGAAGGGGATGAGAGGGGGGATGATGGAAGGGAGGACAGGCTGGGGTGGGGAGGGAAGTTGGAAGCCCCCACTTTTGAAAAGGGACAGGATTAAAGTAGAGAATTGAACAAGTGGAGAGGTGGGATAGGATGGAGGGAAATATAGTCAGTCTTTCACAATATATCCACTATGGAAATGTTTTGCATAGCTACACATGTACAACCTATATTGAATTGCTTATCTTCCCAGTAAGGGTGGGTGATGAGGGAAGTAAGGAAGAAAATCTGCAATTCAAAGTTTTAAAATGAAATGTTTTTAAAAAAAAGTATTATTATTATTTAATATGTAACTGGGAAATAAGATATACAGGCACTGGGGCATAGAGATCCACCATGCCCTACTGGAAAGTTGGAGGGGGAATAGGGGAAGATATGGGAGAGAGCAGATTAGGGGAGAGGATATTCAGTGGGATTGCTGTTTTGGGGTTGTGGGTAGAAGAAAATGGAGAGAAAATTTGTAACTTAAAATCTTGTGGAAATGAATTATGTAAACTAAGAAAAATTTTAAAAGAGGCTCTTAAACAATAAATCTTAAAACACTAAAAAAAGGAAATTTGGAGGCTATGAGCATAGCAAAACAATTACCTTAGGAAGATTATTTTGATAATTTTATGGAGGTTGGATTGGAGAGAGAATAACCTAGAAGAAGGGAGACCCTTTAGGAGGACATTATGATGGTGCATTTGGAAAGTGGTGAGAGCCTGATCTAGGATAATTGTCATATGAGTGAGAAAAAGAAAAGGATGAATGAAAAAGATTTTGTGGAGATGAAATCAACATGCTTTGGCAATCGACTGAATATGGAGAGTTAGGGGAAAGAATCAAGAATGATTCTGAAATAGCAGACTTGGGTTACTTGAAGGATAATAGTAATCATGACAGAAGTAAGGAAAATTGAAGGAAGGTCAGTGATTTGTAGGGAAGATGAGTTCAGTTTTGAACTTGCTGAGTTTTAAAGGCAAATGGATAGAACTGTGGCAAGAGCACTGGACCTGGAGTCTGAAATACCTTAGTTCAAGTACAGCCTCAAACATTTATTAGCTCTGTAACCCTGGGAAAGTCACCTGTCTGCCTCGGTTCCTACATGTTTAAAATGGGATAAAAGTAGCCCTTACCTTCAGGTTGTTGTGAGGATAAAGTGACATAATATTTGTAAAGTGTTTCACAAACCTTAAGGTATTATATAAATGTTAAATATTATTTGAGATGCTGATAGAACATACAGATAAAGATGTCTGGTACCTATTTGGTAATACACAATTAGAGTTATATAGGAAAGGGTTTCAGGAGATATGTATGCATCATACATATGTGTGTATGTATGCGTACACTCATGTATATATATATATATATATACATACATATATACAGATACAGAGAATGAGAGAGTGTGTATATAAAGATGATCATTGAATACATGGAAGTATATAAGATTCCTAAGGGAGACTGCACTGATGGATCTGGTGACCCAGGAGAGAGTCTTGAGGAAGAGTCAGAGGAAGCATATGATGATCAAAAAGAAAGACTAAAGGGAGCAGTTAGAAAGGAGAATCAGGACAGAGAATCAAGAAAGCCAAGTGAGGAGGAGAGTTTGAGGAGGGTATCATTGACTGTGTCACCAAGTATGCAAAAGACAAGGAAGATGAAGATTAAGACGTTTCAGTGTTTAAAAGATTATTGGCAATCTTGTAGAGAGTGTTTTATAGAGGTTAAAAGCCAGATTTCAAGGTTTGGAGAAGTGAATGGAAGGTGAGGCAGTTACAACAATGGATTACTCTCAAGGTGTCTGGCAATGACATAAAGGGAAGATTTGAGATGAAAGGTTGTGGGAATGGTATGGTCAAGTACAAGCATTTTTTTATTTTTTTTTTGTTTTGTTTTTGTTTTTAATGATGGGAAAAACCCAAACATATTTGTAGGCAGAGAAAAAGAAGCCAGTAAAAGCAGAAAGATTGAAGATGAGAGAGAACAAGAGAAAATCAAATTGGATGAGTGACAAGGCGAGCTTTCAGAAGGAAAAGAAGGATCAAGGGCAAAAATATCTAAAATGAGGTGCTTATGCTTACTAAAACAAATTTAAGGCTTGTAAAATATTATGCAATATTGGATGGCATTTAGGAAATTTTGCAGCACTTCTAGAGGTTCTAAACTGCTTACTGTTTAAAGGCCCATCTTTTAAACAGAAATATTCTCTCTGTGACATTATATGGCTACAAATATTGAACACCATGATATGAGAAGAATCACATTCACAGGTGATTCAAAAATAATGAAAATAATAATATTAACTCATAAATAAGGCATACAAAGCATCTTCCTCACAACACCTCAGTGGCAAATAGAAAAAAGCACCAGACTTAGAAGCAATAAAAATCTGGGTTTGAATACCTGCTTAGGCACTATGAGACAATGTACAAGTTCTAGGATCATATATCTGTAAAATGAGATTAAAACTAATAATATTACACCACATCACAGGGTTGTTATAAATAAGTGCCTCGTGTACCTTAAGTTATATATAAATGTCAACTGCTGTTATTATTGTCTTCATTTTGCACATGAGGAATTGAGGCCCAGAGAAATTGGGACATATCTGTGAGGTTGCACAGTTAGTGAATGTCAGAGCCAGAATTCGAACACAAAGTATAGAGATCTTTCCACTACCTACTTCCATACTGCCTGAAATTAGGTATGATTGGTGTTAATAACAGTAATTAACACTTTTTGTAGCAGTATAAAGTTTTATAGCACTTTTCAGACAACCCTTTGAGGCAAGCAGCCTGTAAATTGTCAACAACAAATTGCACAGTAGAAGTAGAATAGGATTTTTTTCAATTATATGCGCAGCCAAAAAAAAAGGTGGGATGGTTATGTTGCAAGAGTTAAGGATAGACTCCTGGAGTAGCACTGTACCATACTCACCAAAAATTCAAAGATACAGAAGGATCTCCATAATGTTGAGTAAATCCTTCATGAGAAACTGGGACAAATGTTACATAGGACAGAATGGTACAGAGGGGTTTCAGTGGGCAGTGATGGGGGGAGTATCATGCTGATAAGATCATGCAGAGATCTTAAACATACAGAAATTGTAAATATCAAGAGAAAAGCTATTCAAATTTTTAAAAGCTTTTTTTGATGGGCTTTTTAGCGTAGGAGTCAGGAAAGATCAGGACTTTGCCCAGTGTAGGCTAACTCTGTTGTACCATGGTTTTTCTTAGTGGGTAATAATTTTACTTGTGATCTAATCAGAAATCTATGCCTAGGGGAAAAATGATAAGCTAATCACATAGTAAAAGTGAGACCAAACCAATAGGCAGCCTATCAGTTGTCAGTTCACACAATAGTAAGATATTTAGAGGAAAGTACCTAGGAATTTGGATCGATGCTTTTGGCAGATATATGGGAGGATATGAACCAGAATAAAATGTGATGATGAACTGGCAGGTAAGGGCTGTGATCTGTTACATCATCAAAGGAAATATTAACATTGGTGAAATTATAGAGCTATCAAAGTATACACAATTAAAATAAAATAATAAAATATTATTTTTCACTATTTTAAAAGTCTAAGAGCTTAATTAATAAATAATTACCTTATTTTACAGGTATTCCCATCAGAACAACCTTAGATAACTCTACAACAGTTCAGTATGCAGGTCTTCTTCATCAGCTGACAATGAAAGCCAAGAGTACAGTGCGAGATATCGATCCTCAGAATGATCTAACGTTTCTTAGAATCAGATCAAAGAAACATGAAGTCATGGTAGCCCCAGGTAATATAATATTTAGAAATTATTTTTAAAATTATTTATTTTAACATTTTTTTTTACATTTTGAGTTCCAAATCCCCTCCCTCCCACCAGGCAATCCCCCACTCATTGAGAAGACAATCAATTTGATATCAGTTATGCATATGAAATCATGCTGTTAGTCATATTGCAAAAAAAGAAAAGAAACAGAAAAATTAAGTAAAAAATAGGCTTCAATCTGTTCTCAGAGTTCATCACTTCTCTTTCTCTGGAGGTAGATAGCATTTTTATCATGAGTCCTTTGGAATTCTCTTAGATCATTGTGTTGATTACAGTAGACTTTCATAGTTGATAATTGTTACAATATTCCTGCTGCTTTGTACAATGTTCCCCTGGGTCTACTCACTTCACTTTGCATCAGATCATATAAGTCATTTGAAGTTTTTCTGAAATTGTCCTACTCATCATTTTTTATAGCGTAGTAAAATTCTATCACAATCAAATAACACAGTCTGTTAAGCTATTTCCCAGTGGATGGGCATGCTATCAATTTCCAGTTCTTTGTGACCACAAAAAGAGATACTATAAATATCTTGTGTACATATATATCAACATTTTTCTTTTCTTTCGTATCTTTGGCATACAGATCTATTTGTTGAGTCAAAGGGAACTATATCTTTGGGTATAGTTCAAATTGTTCTTAAGAATGGTTGAATCAGTTTTCAATTCCAGAAATTAATGTCTGAATTTTTCCATATCCCTTCCAGCATTTGTCATTTTCCTTTTAGGTCATATTAGTCAATCTGATAGGTATGGGGTGATACCTCAGAGTTGTTTGACTTTGCATTTCTCTAATAAATAGTGATTTAGAGGACTTTTTCAAATGACTGTTGATAGTTTTTATTTCTTCTTCTGCAAACTGCCTGTTCATATTCTTTGGCCATTCATCAGCTGGGGAATGGCTCATATTTTTTTTTTATAAATTTGACTCAGTTCCCTGTATTTTTGAGAAATTAGACCTTTCTCAGAGAAGCTCCCTATAAAATTCAGTGTTCGGTCCACCTCAAGTCCTTCACAGTTTCTGTTTCTGGGAAGACAAAGCTTAACAGTGCCAAAACAACATTTGTATACATTGGTGGCACCATCATCAATTCAATTTCTGCCTGTGAAATCAATACAGACCCACAAACAAAGTCTGAGAACTCAATACAAATCGTCAGTATAGTCTCAGGACCTCCGAAAACCTCCTCCAGGACTTCTGTAAACAGACAACAAGAAAATTATCTTTCGGGGCTTCCAGTAAGGTCCCAGAGCTTTTGTACAAAGTATTACAAAGAAAAATCAACACAGACAGAACAGACAGAGTGCCAGGGTACCATGTTTTCTTCTCAATTCTGCCACCACAAGTGTTCTCTTCTCAATTCTGCTCTTTCCCAGCTTTGGCTTCTCATCATATATTATCATTAGCCCCTCCCTGTTCTGCCTATTCCTGTTGCATCATCATGTTCCTCCCACTGTGGGATTCACAAGTTGTTTCTTAACAAAGACTTGATATAATCGTGGGCAAGGCTCAAAAGAAACTTGAACTGAAACAAGGTGCTAAATAATTAAAAAACTGAAACAAGGCACTAAGTACTTCTTTGCTTGCCATTACATGCCCCCAAAACTTGGTTTATCAAACACTAGGTTACTATGTTCATTTACTGTTCAACCACTCTATTTCTTAGCCAGTATCAGATTGTTTTGATCATTACCACTTATAATATAGTTTGAAATCTGATACTGCTAGGCCACCCTCCTTCATATTTTATATCATTGATTTCCTTTACATTTTTTTTACCTTTATTTCTATCCAGATGAATTTCGTTATTATTTTTCTAGTTACATAAAATAATTCTTTGGTAGTTTAATTGGTATGACACTGGATAAGTAAATAAAGTTCATTAGAATTGACATTTTTATTATATTGCCTCAGACTGCCCATGAGTAATTAATATGTTTGCTGTTGTTTAAATCTGTATTTATGTGAAAAGTGTTTTGTACTTGTGTTCATGTAGTCCCTGAATTTGTCTTGGCAGGTAGATTCCCAAGTAATTCATGTTTTCTAGTTATTTTAAATGGAATTTCTCTTTCTTTCTCTTCTTGATTTTCTTGGCAAGATAATAGAAATGCTGACAATTTATGTGGTTTTATTTGATAGCCTGAAACTTGTTAAACTTGTTGATTGTTTCAACTAGTTTTTCAATTGATTCTCTAGAGTGCTGTAATTGAATATCATCATATTATCTGCAAAGAGTAATAGTTTTGTTTCCTCATTGCGTATTCTTATTCCTTCAATTTCTTTTTCTTTTCTTATTGCTATCTCTAGCATTTCTAGTACAATATCTAATAATAGTGGTGATGATGGGCATCCTTGCATCACCTTTGATCTTATTGGAAAAGCTTCTAGTTTATCCCATGACAGATAATGCTTGTTCTTGATTTTAGATAGATTTGTGTTGTGTAGGCATTTTGGTCACGTCCAACTCTTTGTGACTCCATTTGGAGCTTTCTTGGCAAAGATACTAGAATTGTTTGCATTTCATTCTCTTTATTTTACATATACAGATAAGGAGACAAGACTAAATTACTTGTCCAGGGTCATACATCTAGTAAGTGACTTTTTCTGGATTTGAACTCAGTCCCTGACTCCAGACTTGGCCCTCTATCCACCACACCACATAGCTGCTACTTATCATTTTAAGAAAGTCTCCATTGATTCCTATGCATTCTAGTGTTTTTAATAGAAATGAGTTTTGTATCATGTCAAAAGTTTTTTCAGCATCTATTGAGATAATCATATGTTTTTGTTGTTTTTATTATTGATATGATTAATTATGCTGACAGTTTTCCTTATCTTGAACCCAGCCTGAATTTCTGGTATAAATCTCACCTGGTCTTTGTGTATAATATTTGTTATATATTGATATGATCTCTGTGCTATTATTTTATTTAAAATTTTTACATTGATATTCATTAAGGAAATTGATTTAAATTTTTCTTTCTCTATGTTTGTTCTCCCTGGTTTAGGTATCAAAACCATATTTGTATTGTAAGAGGAATTTGATAAGACTACTTCTTTACATATTTTTTTCAAATAATAGCAATAGGATTAATTGTTCCATAAATGTTTGATAGAATTCACTTGTAAATCCATCTGATCCTGGGGATTTGTTTTTGTAAAATTTTTATTCATTTTAAACTTAAATACAGATAAAAAAAAAAGAAAAGAAAAGAACATTTTCATGTACACAACAGAACATAAGAGAAAATTCAATATAAAACAATACATTTCTATTTCAAGAAAACCTATGTAATAAATACTACACATTATTTGTAAAGTTACCCAGCTTTTCTTTGTTTCATAGGTTTTCATTTGCTTTCTGCTGTGTGGTTTTTACTTCATTTCTGCCCCATCCCCACCCTAAAAAAGGCTATAATTAAACATGGATAGATAGAGAAATATAGAGAGATATCTATAAACATAGACATATAGACACATATACACTCATGCACATATGTATAAGACTGTACTTTGCCTGTTTCCAGTTATCATCTCTTTATCTGGAGGTGGACAGCATCTTCCTTCATAGGGCCAATTCTTTCCATATTATTCAAAATCAACCAGCTCATCATTTGCATCAGAGCAGTATTCCACCACAATCACATCCCATCTGATCATCCATGAAAGTTTTCCCCCAGTTTTTTGCATTCCTTCTATTCTTGGCTACATTGGTTTTATTTACACAAAAATTAATGCAAATTATTGAAAATTATCCATTTTATACTTGAACAATAATCTTGCCTCATAATATAGTTTAAGGTCTGATACTGCTGAATCTTCTTCCTTTACTTCTTTTTCCTCTGGTTTCTTTGAAATTCTTGACCTTTTGTTTTTCCAAATGAACTGTCATTTTTTCTGACTCAGTAAGATAATGTTTAGGGTGGCTAGGTAGCGCAGTGAGTAAAGTGCTGGCCCTGGAGTCAGGAGGACTGGAGTTTGATTTGGGCCTCAGACACTTAACACCCACAAAAACAACAACAACAACAACAAAAAAAAAAAACTATCTGTGTAACCTTGGGCAAGTTACTTAACCCCAACTGCCCTCCAAAAGGCAAAAAAAAAGAAAAAAGATAATGTTTAGTAACTGAATTGGAATGGCATTGAATAAATAGATTATTTAGGTAAAACTGTCATATTTTTTAGTATATTGGCTTTACCTACCCATGAACAATAAATATTATTCCAATTATTTAAATCTGATTTTATTTGTATATAAAGTCTTTTGTATTTATGTTCACATAGTTCCTGTGTCTGTTTTGGCAGGTATACTCTCAGGCATTTTATAATGCCTGGTTATTTTAAATGGTCTAAAACAATATTGAATGACACAATATTGGTGACACATAACGTGCTTTCCCTAGTTTTCTCTTTTAATTAAATATATTTTAACTTTAGCTTTCTCTGAAATCATGATTACTACCATTCCTTTTCTTTACATACTAAATTCTACTCCAGGCCTTTATTTTATCTTTGTGTGTATCTCTTATGTTTTATTGTGTTTCTTGAAAGCAACAAATTATCAAATTCAAATTTTTAATCTGCTATCCATTTTCTTTTTATGGGTAAATTCATCCCATTCACATTCTAAGTTATAATTACTTATTGAATATTTCTCTCCTTCCTATTTTCCCCCTCTATCCTTCTTATCATATGGGATTTTTTCTTACCAAGCTCACTGATGGCTTGTTCATTTTCTATTTCTAAAATTAAACTTTTTAGAATGTTTTCCTTAATATTTAAGTATTTTATTTCCTCTTCTATTAATTTGGGCAAATTTAATTTTTGTAAATATTCATCTATTTTAGTTGACTTTCAGTTTACTGGCATATAATTGAAAAAAATAGCTCCTAATGTTTTAATTTCATCATCATTGGTGGTCCTTTCACCCTTTTCATTTCTGATTTTAGTAATTTGGTTTTCTTTCTATTTTTTTAATCACATTAACTGATTGTTTATCTATTTTATTAGATTTTTTCATTAAACTAGCTCCTAGTTTTATTTATTAGTCCATTTATTTATTTGTTTATTTTTTTACTTTCAATTTTGTTCATCTCTTCTTTAATTTTCAGAATTTCCATTTTGGTGTTCCATTGAGGATTTTTAATTTGATTTTTTTTTCTAGTTGTTGTTGTTGGGGGATTTTTTGTTGTTGTTGCATGCTTAATTCATTCATCTGCCATTTGATGGGTATATGTTCAGTATTGATAATACTTGTCTATGCCAGGGGTGGGGAACCTGTGGTCTTGAGGCCACATATGGCCCTATGGATCCTCAAGTGAAACTCTTTTTCTGAATCCAAACTTCACAGAATAAATCCTCAGGACTTGGGTTCAGTCAAAAGGCCATACTTGAGGATCTAGAGAGCAACAATGTGACCACAAGACTGCAGGTTCCCTACCTCTGGTTTATACTATCTTTTTTAATCAAAATTCAGTTTCTCTGATTATTTCTTTTAATTGAGTCTATTTTTGCTTTTGCTTTTTCTAAGATCATGGTTGCTACCCCTTCATTTCTTTTTTACTTCATTTAGGTATAATAAATTCTGCTCCAGCCCCTTATTTTAACTCTGTCTTTTCTATTTCAAGTGTGTTTCTTTTAAACAACATATTGTTGGATTCTGGTTTCTAATCCATTCTGTTATCTGCTTCTATTTTATGGGTGAGATCATCCCATTTACATTTACTTTTATGACTACTAACTCTGTATTTCCCTCTGTCCTAATTTTGTTTTTATCCTTCTCTCTCTTTTAACCTTTTCCCTTCTCAGAAGTATATTTTGCTTCTGACCTCTGCCTCTCTTAATCTGCCCTCCCTCTTATCAATTTAGTTGTTTTTCTAATTCCTTTCCCCTCCTACTTCCAAGTTAGGTAATTTAAGTTTCAATATGCAATTGATTGTGCATATATTCTTCTCTTTTCAAAGTAGTTCAGATGAGAGTGAAGTTCAAGCATTGCCTGTTCTTCTACCATTTTCCCCTTTGCTATAAAAACTCTTCCTTATACTCCTATTTTGTGACAATAAGTTTCTCCATTCTTCCTCTCCTTTCCCCCTTCTTCCAGAGCATACATATTTCTCACCACTCCATTTATTTAAATAATCCCAACATAACTGATTCACATTCATGTCTTCTGTCTATCTAGACTCTTTCTAATTACCCTGATCATGATAAAGTTCTGAGGAATTATGTGTATCATCTTCACACATAGTAATGTAAATGTTTAACCTTATTCAGTCTCTTATGTTCTACTTTTATGTTTACTTTTTAGACTTCTCTTGAGTTTTACATTTGAGCCTTCCACTCCTTTAAGATGGAAACTGCTAGATCTTTTGTGATCCTGAAGCTTCATGATATTTGAATTATTTCTTTCTAACTGGTTGGAGTATTTTTTCTTTGACCTGGTGAAATGTTTCTCATTTTCATCCATTTTTTCCCTTTCTTTTGATTTTGTTTTATTTTCGGTATCATATGGAATCATTAGCTTCCACTTGCCCAATTTTAATTTCAAAGAATTATTTTCTTTGGTTAGCTTTTCTCCCTCTTTTTTCCCATTTGGCCAGTTCTGCTCTTTAAATTATTTTCATTACTGAAGTTTTAAAATACTTCTTTTTCCATTTTGCCATATTTGTTTCTTGAGAGTTTGTTTTTTTTTTCCTTCAATGACATTTTTTATATCTTTTGCCATTTGGCCAAATATGTTTTTTAATATATTATTTTCTTTATATTTTTGTTGACTCTTTTACCAAATTGCTGTCTTTGCTTCCATTGCTTGCAAACAACTTGCAATAGCTTTTTCTTAATCACTCTCATTTATTTTCCCAATTTTTCCTTTTCTGCTATTATTTAATTTTTTTAGGTGATTTTTAGCTCTTCTACAAATTTTTGTTGGACTTGTGTCCAACTGACATTTTTTTTTCTTTTAGGCTTTTCTTATAGCTGTTTTAATATTGTTGTCTTTTTCTGAGTTTCCATCTTGATCTTCCCTGTCCCTATAGTAGCTTTTTATGGCCAGGTTATTTGTACTCTTGTGTGCTTCAGGCTTTTTTGTGCAGCCATTTTCAGACCTAGTTCTGGGTGTTTGGAAGATTTCAGTGTTTTTCTAAAATGATGTGATCAGGGATAGCTGTGGTCACTGTTTTTCTGATCTGTGTCTGGTCCTTACCCTGGAAGAGGGCCCCTGATCCCTTGTAAGCACAAGTGCTATTGCTCTTCTCCACTCTAGAATTGAGACCCAGAAGTGGGTATATATAATGTAGTTGCCAAACAGTACCTTGTCCTACACCCAGTGCTAGCACAGGGATCATCTGTAACCTTTTTATGATCAGTTGCCCAATCCCCTTCTGGTCTCTGGCTTGAAAGCTCCCAAAGCTGCTGTTGTTATTGCAAGTCCCACAGCTCATGTTGCTGCCACATGGGCTCCGGGCTAACCCCCACCCCAATGTCACAGATTTCTCCTTCCAACTTTCTAAGTTATCTTGGTCTGGAAAAATTTCCCACTCTGACCTTTGTTGGCTCTGATGCTCCAGAATTTGATTTGAGGCATTATTGTAATGTTATTTGGAGGGGAATACTGGGAGAGCTTGGCCATAGTATACCCTTTATACTGGTTTCTTGGCTTTACCCCCAGAAATCCATTTAGGAATTTTTAGTGATTATACTATATTATATATATATATATATATATATATATATATATATATATATAATATTATATACATGATTATATATATTTTTGCAAATTAGTGAATCAGTTTTATGTCAAAATAGGTAACTGGGTTGAAATTATACCCCCCCCAAAATTTACTAACTGTGTGTCCATGATCAACTCACTTCACCTTTTGTGTGCCTTAGACAAAAAAATTTCCAAATGGTTTGTGATATGTGTTGGTAAAGTGAATTCCCACAATGGTAGGTTCCCACATGATGAAGTAAAAAATCCTTTGTGTATTCATATTATACATATCACACACACACATATATATATATATATATACACTTATGTATATATTTATATTGTGTTTGTCCTTTGTTTTCAAAGAGGACTGTGGCATTAGGGAAATGATGATATGACTTGCAGTTGACTTTGATTTGAGTGAGGGAGGGCTGTGCAGGATCACCAGCCTCATTTTCTCCTCCAGAGCCTTCTGGATCCAGTGACCAGATATTCATCAGAATGACTGGAGATGACCCAGAATGCAATGGGGGGATTGCTGGCCTTTTTAGGCTGAGGCATCTCTATGCATATCTTTATCTATCTGTCTATCTGTCAGTCTGTCTATCTTATCTAGTTATCTGTATCTGAGGCCAAGGACTTTATTGCTGGATTTTGCATCCATGAATTATTCAACCTATCATCTGCTATTATTTTTTTATATTATACATTCTACTCTATGTGGTATCAGAGTTGATAGATATATGTGAACAGGTTTCTTCCCTTACCAACCCTTTTTAAATTAAAAACACTTTGATGAGATTCAAAAAACTTCAGGCAAATATATATGTTTTATTGGCCCTTATTGGGTACATTCACAGAATGACATAATCTTATATTTTGAATGGACTTCAGAAGATATTTTGTTCAACCCATTGTTGATCAAGAATTCCTTCTATACTTTGTTTGAAGATCCCTGATGGAGAGGAACAAACCACCACCTGAGTCAATCCACTCCACTTTTGAATAGTTCTCACTATTAGGATGGTTTTTCTTGATATCGAGCTTAAATTAATCTTTTTACAGCTTCCACACATTGTTTATAGTTCAGTTTTCTGGGACACAAGAAAGCAAATGTAATCCCTTTCCCAAATGTCAGCCTGTTAAATACTTGGAAAGAGTTATTGCGACTTAGTACAAGTCTTTAAATTAGATATTCCTGGTTCTTTCAATAAACACGTATATGACAAGAGCTCAAGACCTTTGCACATCCTTATTACCTTCATTGGCAGCTCTCCAGTTTACCAGTGTCTTTCCTAAAATGTGGCAACCATGACTGGATGCAGTACTTCAGATATAATCTGTTGTATATAGTCATAAGTACTTGTTTAATAATTTTTCTGGGAAGCAAGGTGGCATAATAGATAATAGTTCTGGGCTTAGAGTCAAGAAAACCTGAGTTCAAATCCAGCCTTAGACACTTACTAGATATGTGATTGAGAACAAATCACTTAACCCTATTTGCCTCCATTTCTTCATTTTTAACATGAAATAGAGAAGGAAATGGCAGATCACTTTAGTATTTTTGCCAAGAAAACCCTAATAGAGTCCCGAAGTCATACATGTGTGAAACGACTGAATGACAAAATATTTTTCTAGTGTTTTTCAGTAATATAAATTAATTTCATTGCTCTATAGTTTATAGAATCCAAAATGTTTTATGTTGAAAATCAGGACATTTTTCTCATTCGTTCTTATAATATTTCTTACAATTTCTCCAGTTTTTCAAAGATCACTGACTATGGCTCAGTAATCACATCTACCAGTCCTTTTAGTATTCTAGGATTTAGTGCACATGGGCCTATTGACTTGAAATCATCAAGGGCAGATATGTGCCTTCTTACTATATCTTCTTTTATATATAACCTACTAGTATCCATTTCTGTCCTTTTTAGTCCAAAATCTTTCTACTTGGCATAGAAAACAGGAACAGACTAAACCACTACCTTATCTACATCATCAGTTGTTACTCTCATCCCATTCAGGTTGAGCAGCAATCCTGTTGCTTTTTTTATACTTTTTTTTTTACCAATTAACTTTAAGCACTTTCTGTTGTCCTTAGCTTTCCTCATCAAGCTCAGCTTATTCTGAGGTTGTGCAATGCTTTTGTATTCATCTTCTAGTATTTACCTTTGTTTCCATCTTTTGTACATGACTTTTAAAAATCTGAGTCCATTGATGAATGTTACTTGAATCCATATTGATATATTTAGATATCTTGTTCTCCTTATTAGAATTCTTTTTATTGTGGCTTCAGAATTTTATTGTTGAGGCCCTCCTATCCATTCTGAACTGAATTCCTTGTAGAATTTTAGTCCATCATATTCTGTCTAGCCATTCCATGAACCCCTTGGAATCTCCTTTCTCCAAATTTAGTGTCTGTCAGATGCTATCCATATTTCTCTATCATAAATTCAAAAATGCACTGGTTACCTGTGCCCGAAATTTTCACCATGTGTACTAGAGCAACTATTTCCTCTTCATTGGTTAAAATCACATCCAAAATAGCAATTCTTCTTATCGATTTCCCTGGATAAAATATACATTAAAGCAAGTCAAGAAGCTGTTCTGGTTTTGTCAGAGTTAGAGCTCTAACAGAAGTCTGAATAATTATGATGTCTTTTCTAAATTCCTCATTTCTCATTTCTTTCCATCCAGGTGTGGTCCATGTCACACCCTTAAGACAATACCAGTTCTATTTATCACCAACATGTTTTCCTCCCTTAGTTCTTGAATTTCTTCCAGATGTAGATCTTTTCTATGTATAGTGCTGTCCCATCCACTCTCCTTTTTTACCTGTTCATTTGAATAAGGTGTTTGTTCCAGAACTATACTCCAGTCATGAGTCTCATTCCAACAAATCATTTATATCATTGAGATTAAATCTTCCTTTTTGTATCGAAACTTCTAGGTCACCTTACTTGTTTTTATATATTTTATATTTATTTTATATATTCCTTTAGAGAGGTATTTAAAGCCATTTTGATAGCTCTTTTCTTGGTTTTTGTCTATTACAATTTTCTGGGGCTTTATTGCTATTCTTTTTTCCATGTAGCACCTACGTGGTATCTGTGGTATCTAGCTTGGTGGATATACTTGGATAGTTTTCTCCTTCCCTTTTTCATTTTAGTTTAAATCCCTTTTGATTGCATGTGTAAGACCTTCCAAGACCAAGGTCTCTCCTGATTCCCATTTCCTCATTCTTTCTGTTCCATCATGCTCCCTCTGGAATCACTTAGCTCCATATGGGCTTTTGTTTCTCTGTCTTTGCTAGAAAGGCTTTGAACTAACTCTTTGAGCTCCAACATTTCATTTCAGTTTAGGAAGTCTTCAATGAACCTTATCTTTGATCAGTAGAATTAATTTTCCTCAGTTGCATTATATTGTAAGAAATGATGTTAACAAATTTAAAATGTATGCATTTACCTCATTTTAAGTGAACTAATGCATACAACTTCAAAGATACAATGAAATTTATTAAATCAGGACAAAGGGAAATAGAAGAGGTCACAAAGAAAAGAAAAAGTTCTCAGAGCGTTCCCACCAGAGCAAAACCCTCTGAATATAAAGTGCCCATTAAAGTCCATAGTTGGCCACTATTTCATTCCTGGAAAGCATCTTAGAGATCTTCTCTTACAATCTCCTCATTTACAGGAAAGGAAACTTTTTGGCTGGTGAGATGGTAATTTACAGAGCTGGAAGTGGAGCCCAGGTGTCCTGATTCCCTTCTTAATTAAAAGTTTTCAGTTCAGTCAGTTGGAGAATTTTTGGCTGTGGGGAAGCATTTCAAGTTTCGTGATGGGAGTCATTTTGTTCAAATATATCTTATACTTAAGAAGTGTGTATTTGTAAAACCAAAGATATGTGTAAACCAATGTTATTGCTATACAACACTTAAAATTCAGATGACAGTTAAATGTTTATTGAATTAAATCACCACAATCCTGATGTTTCTAAATACATCTTATAAACTATCAGAGAATTAGCTGAGCTTTTTCATATTTTGTTGTCATTCCATCATTCTTTAAACATAGGTAGGCCCTTCAGGTTGCAATGAGACAGGTAAAAGTCAAATCAGCATAAATAGTCATTGGCAATTATTCTCAAGATTATTCTCAAGATTAACTAAACTTTGTCTTTTTTTTTAACAGATAAAGAATATCTTCTGATTGTCATTCAGAATCCAACTGAATAAACCTGCAATAACAAATTTGACAAAAATGAACCTAAACTGCTTTTGACAAACTCCTTCTTTTTACTAAAATTATATTCCTTCCTTATAGATATTTTAACATACTTAGCTGCTTTTATATTGAATCCATTTCTATTATTCCATTTATTTTCTTTTGATTATACTTTAAAAGTGTTCATTACCAATATAATGCATTTATCAAATTTCCAGTGTGCCCTTTCATGGATGTAGTATAATAAAATTAATATGTGGAATATGTTCTCTAAATTCTTTTCTTTGCTAATATTTAAAGTTTAATAATTTCTAGGAAGTGGTAGTTCTTGCAATATAGTTATTTGAGCTTTTTAATAGTTACCAAGTAAAGTAGATGCATAGTTAAAATATCTCATTTCAGAAGCCTTCCCTGATTACTGGTTGTCTAAAGAATAAAATTTGGGTAGCTAGGTGGCACAGTAAATAGAGCACTGGCCCTGGAGTCAGGAGAACCCGAGTTCAAATCTGGCCTCAGACACTCAACACTTACTAGGTGTATGTCCTTGGGCAAGTCATTTAACCTCAATTGCCTTCCAGAAAGCAAAAAAGAAAGAGAAAAGAAAATCCAAACTACTTTTTGAAACCCATGGATTTCCATAGTAGACTCTATCTTACATATATATTTGTGGCTTTTCGCCCTATAGATGTCCTCTGTCATCTGCAGTTGGGTACTGCTGCCCTTCAAACATGGAGTTTATTCCTGATGTTTATGATAACCTTTGTTGTTGTTCTTTTGTTTTTGGTCATATCCAATGCATTGTGATCCCATTTGGAATTTTCTTGGCAAAGATACTGGATTGGTTTGCCATTTCCCTCTCCAGCTCATTTTACAGATGAGGAAACTGAGGCAAACAGGGTGTTGCAGCAAGCACCCGACATACCCAGGATAGCTGCCAACACAGGTTCTTAGATCTGCTTTTCTAAAGGAAAGCAACTCAAAATGGGTCAACAATATTGCTTTAATCAATCAAACATATCATTTACCTAGTTCAGGGGAAAAAGTCAGCACCCTGAACTTCAGGGTATACAGACAGAAGTTACAAAGCAGAAGTTACAAGAAAACAGAAAAGCATATCAAGCAGACAGGCCTCCCACTGTCTTGAACATTACATCCATACCTAGTCAGTTACCAGAGAGGGAAGCATCACTATCTGGGTTTTCAAAGCCGGGGGGCTCTCAATGGCTGCCCAGAGTATCATCTGGTCAAATCACACAACACTTCTCAAAGTGAGCCCCAAGACAAAGCCTCACATCAGGGATTATATAGCCTTCTCCTGACTCAGAGAATGTAACCCTCTTGACCCACTCCCCAATCACAAAGTATCTCCTGAAAAACAAGCCTCCCACCACAGGCTCCAGGTGCACTTCAGCCTATTAAATAGCCTAGGGAAGATCTTACACAGTACAATCTTAGAAAGATAGTAACAATATAAATTTACATTTCCATTACACAGGGTTAAGTGACTTTCCCAGGGTCACACAGCTGGTAAGTTTATGAGGCCAGATTTGAACTCAGGAAGATGTCTCCCAGCACTCCATTATCTAGAACAACCCTTTTCCCCCCCCAAAAAAAAAATCCTGCTCACCCTTCAGCGTGCACCTCAAGCTTCATGGTTTCCCTGAAGCATCTACTAATCTTTCTAGTCTATGTGAACCCTCCTGAGTTCCTCTTGCCTACAGCATTCTTTTGGCACTTTTTGCACTTTAAACTTTTGTCATTTGGTGTTTCATTGTGATTTAACTTAAATTGGTCCTTAGAGTGAGTCTGTCTCCCCAGAGATTCTGAGCTCCATGAGGGGAATCCTGCTGCTGCCTCTGCTCTTATTATCCTTTACACTTAACACCGTACTGAGCACCTAGGACACATCGAATAAATACCGAGCTGAGTGGAATTATGTAGAATCATGGAATTCCTATTGTATTCTGTCTTAATATTCCAATCTGTGCTTATATATGGAAAAATAGCAATTGATATTTATATTACTTTAACGTTTCCAAAATACCTCTGAACTTCACCAAAACTCTGTGAGGGTAGATGCTGTAGGGATTATCCTTACTACAAATGGGGAAACTGAGGACTAGAGAGCTTAAAAGATTTCCATATGTGCTTTTACAGGTAGCATCAGAGGCAGGATTTGAACCAGGATTCTTATGGTGCATACGTACATACATACAAGAGACATACATCTCCATGTCTCTTCCTAGAATCCAGATCCAAGACTCCAGCCTATTCTACTTTTCAGCTTAGCCCTAAAATAAAACCGCCACTTTCAAGACCTATTTGTTTTCCCTTCAGCAATGGAATCAAAGACCTCCTATCTTAAAGGTTGCTTATAGAAAAATTAAAATCTCCCTTGCATCTAAAAGGGGGAATCAAGATGCTGACAATTTTGTGTTTAGTATGTGGTTTAGGCTTAGTTTATTCCACCTTTGGACACCATCACCTAGTCTCCATCTTTTCAGCAAACAATGCAAGAGACTTTGTCAAATGCTTTGCTAAAATGAGAGTATATTGTGTTAAAAGCATTTTCTTAATCTTTTTGTCTGGTTATACTTTCAGAAAAGGAAGTCACGTTCCTCTGGTATGACCTTCTAGGCAAAGTCATGTTGTCTTTTACTATCTTCTGCTTCCTTTTCTAAGTATTCACAAGTCATCCCCTCAATATGTGCTGGACTTTGAGCTACTTAACATTTTGTTTTAATTAATGACATAGATAGAGATATAGATGGGACGTCTGGCAAAGATGGTATTGGGGCAGGTCTGACTCATACCCTTTGCAATTTAGGTCCAGAGTTAGAATGAAACACTCTTGTCATTCAACAGTAAACCAAAGGAGGTTTACTTAGTATAGAAATGATAATCAAAAAAGATATTGTAGCTCTTAGCTAGGGTAGAAGTGGTTCCCCTCCTCCTTATACACACTTGTCTGGTCTTCAGAACAAGGCAAGGTGATGTATTAGGCCATATGAAAAGTCTGTAGGCTTCCAACTCCATGTAGGTTGGGTTTTTTTATGCCCTTAGGTAACCAATAAGTCATATCAGCTCTATAAGAAGCCACCAGAAACTCTACTCAAGAGAAAGACAGTCAAGCCCAGTGACAATGTTGCTGCATTTTAGGGGGGAAAAAACTAGTCTAACCCATAGGGCGAGGATAAGGAACCCTGCTAGATAATGCGACTATAGGAGGTGATAATATGAAAGGTAATAGCTGAGTTCAGCTCCCCAACAAAGATGAAAAGGGCTCCAGATGAAGTAATGAGTCAATAAAACCAAAAGGAAACAATGAGTTCACTGCTCCTGTCCAGGACTGAACAAGAAGAAAACCAGGAGCAAGGTACCAGACAGGAGTGAGTCAATATCATCTTAGCCCTAGCTTGCCAGGTGCTAAGTAGGGAACAAAACAGTTCCATATTTGTCTCTGAAGTAATTGGAGCTATCTAAAACTTGTTCATATCTAATTTTAGTGTTTTATTGATTCTGTGATAGTAAAGGAGGCATTCCCACTTGATAAAAGTATCAGGGCATAGAGCATCTTGTTAGTCACATTAATTGTCAGTTGAGTGGTGTGAAACACTCTCACATTAAAAATGAGAAAAAAGGCCAAGGACATTGGCATTGAGTCCTCAGGAGATTGAGGCAGAAGCCATAGATTGAACCGTAGGATGGAGGCGTGTCCTAGGTCTCCGTCCAGTTTCTTGTCTTGGAGAAAATTGCAGAAAAGCATAAGCAGGGCAGTTATTATGTTAAATTTAATGTAGACATAAGAAAACTGTTCAACAGAAGTTCAGTTTTTTAGAAATCTTTTACTTTATTAAAATATTTGTGTTTGTTGTGGTTTCTAAAATTTATAATACAAAAGGAAATTTATGTTAAAAGTAGTAATGAATCCTTATTAAATTTGCTGATGACAAAAAACTAGGAAAGATAGTAAATATACTGGATGATAAAGAATCCTAATGGATATTGATGAGTTAAAACAGGGAGTGTCAAACTACAACCCAAGGACCAAATCTGGCTAGTTGCTTGTTTTTGTATAGCCAGTGAGGTAGTTTTAAAACATTCTTCGATTTCAGGCCCACAGGCTGTAGTTTATCAACTCCTGGGTTAGAATATTATGTTAAGTGTAATGTGATAAAATTGGATAGTAGTAAATATTATCATCGTGTAGAAAATTTGTGTTTTCCAACAAGACATTATATGCCCTGATGCCCTTTTTGGGTAAGAATACCTCTTCAATTGAGTTATAGAATCCATAAAGCCAAGGTGGAAAATGGGAGTAAACAATTGCTAGCCATCTCTACTGAATAAATCAAAGACTTAACAATTTACTTCATCAAGTTCAGGAGAGGTGAAATGCTTTGAACCATTGGTAAAATTCAATGACTCTGCACAGGCAGCATCCCGGGATTGGTCGAAAAGGATCATTCATTTCCTTTAAGGCTTGCCAAGTTTGAATGCAGGATTCTAATATCAGGTCAATCTGGTGGTGGAATAGTTCCATCCAAAGCCTTCACCATCACCATACAACCCCACCCCTCTTTGATCTTATAATCTTCAAAAAATTAGAAGATTTGAATTTCCCATCATTGTGGTAAGATTGTCCCCGAAACAGCACGGGTTGATGGCAGGACCAACAACACACCAAGGAAAGACTCTTGGAACCCAGTGAAGAGCGTTCCTCATAGGAAATGCATGAAGATTCCAGCAAAGGAGAAAGGGACACTTCCATCCAGGTGTTCCAAGTCACCCCTTTGCCACAAAGGAACTTTCTTGAGCTTGAGAACATTTTCTCTTGGACTCTGTGCACTTGTGGGTGACTTTGTCCCAGAATTTTGAAGGGAGCAGAAGGGTTTGTTCTTTATTCCTTGCTATGCCTTCGCAGTAAATCTATTTTTATAAAAGTTAATTGATATTTTTGTATCCCCAGCTTTTAGCACAGTATCTTACACAAAGTAGTTGCTTAATAAACATTTATTGTTGTTGTTCATCCCTCATTTTCAAAGAAGACCAATGACATAGTGAGGATGATGACTTGTATGTGAATTGGATTTAAGTGAGGCAGAACTGCACAATCATCAGCCTCATTCTCTCCTCAAGAGTCATTGAAGTTGGGGTAGTCAGGTGGCACAGTGAGTAAGAGCGCCGGCTCCGGAGTGGCGAGACCCAGGATCAGTTCCAGCCTCAGATACTTAGCACCCAAACAAAAATAACTGGCCGTGTAAACTTGAGCAAGTTACTTAACCCCAATTGCTTTAAAAAAAGAGTCATTGAAGTCCAGTGTCTAGACAAAGGCCAAGACAACTGGCAATGGCAATGGCCCATGATGTAGTGGATGACCTTGGCCTAAGTTAAGGTAATTTCCCAGGACTCAGTTTTTCTGAAGCAATGTGCATTCAATAGCTAAGGGCTAAGTAAGAATTGAAACAAAACAAAAAAAAAATGGCCATTTTATCATCACAAAAATGCCAACCTGGGAGGAGGAAACCCTCAAAGTTTCTTGCCAGAAGAGAAAAAAAATGCTATTTACACTCATTCTAGGCTATCAGAACCTGAACGATGAGCCATAGTAATGCTCCTGCTTTCATTGAATAGCCAAATGTTTATTGTTTGATTGACTATAAAGCCATCCCTGGAGTCATTTAGAACTTAAGTCTTACCTCTCATACACACTAGCTGTATAACCATGGACAAATCATTTAACCTTGACTTGGGTGACTAAAATAATAAATCACAGAGCACAGCCAAGATGGAAGACAAAGATTCCCCTGAGCGCTCCCAAATTTCCTCCCAAACAACATCAAAACAATACCTCAAAATGAATTCTTGAGTAGTAGAACCAACAAAAGCATGGAGTTAAACAGTTTTCCAGTCAAGACAGCGTAGAAAGTCTACAGGTACAGTCTGTCTCCTTAAAAAGTAAAATTGACCAAATGGAAAAAAGTACAAAAATTCATTGAGAAAAAGAACTCCTTAAAAAGTAGAATCAAATGGAAAAAAATGATACAAAAACTCACTGAAGAAAATAATTCCTTAATAATTAGCTTAATTGTAAGCTAATTAATTATTCCATGAGATATCAAAAACAATAAAAACATTTTTTTTAAAAAAGCCATGTTCCAAAAAAAGAGCCAAGGCATCATATTTCAAGAAATTACTGAGTGATTGCTATGGATTTCTCAATGTTTAGGATATTTGGGGATATTTAATGAAATTGAGGATTTTTTAAGAATTCCTGATGAAAATAACAGGGCTGAATAGAAATTTTGACTTTCAAATACAAGACTCATGAGCAGCACAAAAAGGTAAAAAGGTAAGAGAAACCATAAAGGATTCACTAAGTCCAAGCTGTTTACATTCCTACATGGGAAGATGATACTTGTAATGCCTAAGAACTTTATCATTATTAAGGTAGTTGGAAGGAGTGTACATAGAACATGAGTTGACTATGATGGCATGGTATGTAAAAAAATTAAGGGATGAGAAAGAGGGATGCACTGGGAGAAAAGGTCAAAACGGTTACATGATTTAGACATAAAGGGTGATACCATAAGCAAATTAGGGGAACATAGAATAGTTTACCTGTTATATCTATAAATAAGAGGAAATCTTGTGACCAAACAAGCATTATGGGATTTAAAATGGATAATTTGGATTATATTCAATTAAAAACAGTTTGCACAAAGTCAATACAGCTAAATTTAGAAGGAAAGCAAAAATTTGGGGGGGAGAGTAAATTTTACAATAAATTTTGCTGATAAAGGCCTTATTTCTCAAATATGTAGAGAACCAAGTCAAATTTATAAGAATTCAAGTCATTCCTCAATATAACGTATGTTGTAGTAAGGACTTATTATTATTAATATTAATTAATATTATTAGTTGGACTAGCTGGCCACTGAGATCCCTTAAAATCCTGAAATCCTGAGAAATTCTCTGTTTTTGACAGAGGTGGGGAACTTATGGCCATAAGGCTACATGTGACTATTTGACTAAATCCAAATTTTACAAAACAAATTCTTTTAATAAGGACATTGAGATTTCTCAATTATGCTTGAGTTTGCTTAAGTTTGTCTCACCAGTGGAATGAACACATCATAGACTTTTGCTAGGGTTTCATATTTTTATGATCCTGGCTAAAATTTGTAGGAAGAACAAGAAGGAGCTATGAAGACCTAGCTTTGTTGGAAAATCACAGCCAGAGGCCATCCCTTGTGAGGAGCATGCTAAGGCCTGCCTTCTTCCTTTCCACCAGCTCCGCCATATTCCAGTGAGTTGCCAAAATGACGAACACAAAAGGAAAAAGGAGAGGAACACAATACATGTTTTCTAGGCCATTTTTGAAAATATGGTATTGTCCCTTTGGCTACATACATGCGAGTACACAAGAAAGGTGATATTGTAGATATTAAGGGTATGGGCACAGTTCAGCAAGGAATGCCCCACAAATGTTACCATGGCAAGACTGGATGGGTCTATAATGTTACTCAGCATGCTGTAGGCATTGTTGTAAACTAACAGGTTAAGGGCAAGATTCTAGCCAAAATAATTAATGTGTGTATTGAGCATTTTAAGCATTCCAAGAGCAGAGATAGCTTCCTCAAGTGGGTAAAGGAAAATGATCAGAAGAAGAAGGAAGCCAAAGAAAAAGGCACTTGGGTTCAACTGAAATGCCAGCCTGCTTCACCCACAGAAGCACACTTTGTGAGAACCAATGTCAAGGAACCTGAGTTGTTGGAACCAATCCCCTATGAATTCATGTGACTATAGAAAAAGAACAATAAAAAAAATCTTGGATTATGGGGGGAAAAAAGAAAATCACAGCCAGATGTGGTGAAATACACCTTTAATTTGAACTTTCTGGGGAGGTGAAGCTGATCTCATGAGATCTGAAGTTCTGAGCTACAACAAGCTATTCCAATTAAGTAGCTGTGCAAACTCTGCCCCCACTATGGTGAATTCTCTAGGAGAAAGGAGCCACCAGGTCATCTAAAGATACAAGAAATTGTCAGCAATAGAGCAGGTCAAACCTCCTGTGACAATCTGATGGGATTGAGCCTATAAGAAGACCTTGCGCTTCCATTGTGAAGAAGATGGGAAGACCTAGACCTTTAAAAGAAGAGAAGGAGAGAATAGTAATAAGATAACAGGTAGAGTTGTTGGAGGGGATAAAGAAGAGAAAGAAGGGTTACAGTTCTGGAGTGCCTCAGGTTTTATAAAACATCTTTTGTTGTAATTTAAGGTTTTAAAAATATTTTAGAAACATCTCATTTAATCCTCACAACTCTTCAAGGTATGTATCACATGCATTATTAAACCCATTTTACATATGGGGCAACTGAGACTAGAATAGGATAAGCAAACTGTGTAGTGTCTAACAGCTAGAAAGTCTCAGAGAAAGGATTCTAATCTAGGCCTCCTGATTCCAGTAATACCAGGAAGCTTCTCTACCAGCAGAACTTCTGTGTATATTCAATAAGTTTTATTGTTGTGGAGTCATTTTTTATTCATCTCTGACTTTATGCCCCCATTTAGGCAGAGATACTGGAGTGGCTCGCCATTTCCTTCTCCAGCTCATTTTACAAGGGAGGAAACTGAGGCACACAGGGTGGATTGACTTGCCCAGGGTCACATAGCTAGTAAGTGTCTGAGGCCGAATTTGCACCCAAGAAGATGAGCCTTCATTTATAGAAATACAAGTCAATCTCCAGTTGATAAATAGTCAAAGTTTATGAACAGGCAGTTTTCAGAGGAAGAAATTAAAGATAGCTATAAGCATGTGGAAAATGCTCTAAATTTTCATTGATTTAAAGAGATGCAAATCAAAACAACTCTTAGGTACCACATCTCACCAGTCAGATTGGCTAACATGACAAAACAGGAAAATGATATATGCTAGAGAAGATAGGAAAAATGGAACACTGATGCATTGTTGATGGAGTTGTGAACGGATCCAGCCATTCTGGAGAGCAATTTGGAACTATGCCCAAAGGACTATAAAAATGTGCATACCCTTTGACCCAGCAATACCACTTCTAGAGCTGTATCCCAAAGAGATCGTACAAGTGGGAGGAGGATCCATATGTACATAAATATTTATAGCAGCTCTTTTTGTGGTGGCAAAGAATTGGAAATCAAAGGGGTGCCCATCAATTGGGGAATGACTAAACAAGTTGTGGTATATGAATGTAATGGAATACTATTGTGCTATAAGAAATGAGGATCAGTCAGACTTCATAATAACTTGGAGAGACTTATACAAACTGATGCTGAGTGAGGGGAGCAGAACCAGGAGAACATTGTACACAATTACAGACAAATCATATCTGTGATGACCAACTTTGATAGTCTGGACTCTTCTCAGCAATTCAAGGTTATAAGATAACTCCAGAAGATTCATGATGGAAAAAAACTATCCACATCCAAAGAAAGAATTATGGAGTCTGAATGTAGATTGAAGCAAACTACTTGCTCTCTCTCTTTTTTGTTTTATTTCATTCCTTCTTTCTTATTGTTCATGCCACTCTTCTTTACAACTTGACTAATGTTTCATGTGAAGGTATTTGTAGAACTTAACATCAGATTGCATGACGCCATGGTGGGAGGAGGGAGACGGGGAAAGGAAGGAAGAGAAAATTTGGAACTCAAAGGTTGTGGAACTGAATGCTGCAAACTAAAAGTAAATAAAAATTTTAAAAAGAAGAAGGTGAGTCTTCCTGACTCCTGGTCCAGCAGTCTATCCACTTTGCCACCTAGCTGCCCCTTTTCAATAAATGCTGACTGTAAAATGACAAAAGAGAGTGTTGAGTATGTAGGAGGCTATAGCAGAAGCAGCCTCACATACCTTTCTAACCTTATTTGCCATCACTCCTCTTCATAAACGACATATAGTCCAGCCAAACTGGTTTTTTTTTTGGCTACTAGTACTCTTAAATGAAATTCCATGAATTATTTCTGTGCCTTCACACAACCTTCATATGTGCTTATTATACACATTCTTCTCAATCCTAATGTTTTACACAATTACAAAAAGCAATCATATCCAACAGCAAAACAGCATAGAAAGAACATTAAACATAAAAGAATGATGACAGGATAACAACCTGTTCCAGGACTCCATCCAACTAAGATGAATAGATAGATAATAGGATAGATAGATAGATTGAGGAGTAGATGATAGAAAGATAGATGATAGGTGGATAGATAAATGATAGTGAGATATAGACATGAATGGATAGATAGACAGACAGATAAAGATAGATAGATAGATAGATAGATAGATAGATAGATAGATAGATAGATAGATAGATAGATAGATAGATAGATGACAAACAGATGGACAAAGCACTTATTAATCACTTACCATGTGCCAGGTGCATGCTAAACATTAGTAACACAAACACAAACAAACAGAACAGTCCCTGCCCTCAAGGACTAATTTTAATGGGACAAGGCAGGACCTAAAGGGAAGCAATGAGTGAGGAGGAGAGCAGGGAGCTAGGCGTATTTAAGGCAACATGGCATCAAAATGACCAAGAAAGTTGTAAAGGCCTAGGTCTGGGCTAGATAAGGCCAAAGCGGACACATCAAGACCACGGTGGTTCTAGGGGCATAGTTCAGTTTTCTGAAAAAGAAGTGGAGATAGTGGTATGATTAGAGACAGAATAATAGTAAAAGGAACTCATGAAAAAAATGGGAATACTTACAAATAGCTAGATCTACTCCTTCAGGTATGACACTCTACCTATAAAGTTATGAAGGAAAAAATAGTATAATCTCTTAACATTAACATAGAACTTTAAACATGTGCATATATGTGTGTACATATATATATATATTGAGGAAACTGAGGCTGGCAGGGGTTAAATGACTAGCTCAGAGTGACAGCTAGTTATTATTATTACTATTATTATATAGCATGCTTCAGTCTATACTCAGACAATATCAGCTCTTTCTATGGAGGTCAATGGTATGCTTCATCATTGTCTTGGACCATTGTATTGCTGAGAATAGCTCCGTCATTCACAGTTCTTCATTAAACAATATTGTTATTGCTGTGTACAATGTTCTCCTGGTTCTATTCACTTCACTATGCATCAGTTCATGTAAGTCTTTTCAGGTTTTTCTGAAATCATCCTGCTCATCATTTCTTATAGCACGATAATATTCCATTATAATTATATACCACAACAGCTATAATTAATTAAAGGAAGAAGTCAAACTTAAATCATCTTTATTCTAAGATTTACTGGCATCCTGAAGTTCAAGCTCAATGGGGAAAACACATTTAAATCAGTAAGCACATCCTGATTCTGGAAGAGTAAATTGTAAGACAACATTCTCATTAACTTGTATCAGCACTACATAGCACAATACCAGACAAATAGTAGGCAATTAATAAATGTTTGCTGGTTGCAATTTTTATTGATCTTATCAAGGATCTACAAAATGTGCAATGGCTTTCCCTGAATTCTTTTTACATTTCTTGGGTACCAGTACAATTCTCAATCTTTGCCCCTTTGCTCCTGATCTATAATTAGACCAACTCATTTTCCAGTATACATTTCATAAATTATGTCCTTTATAGAACCTCTTATGTATAAGTCATCATTGAAAATATGCAACAGCCTACTCATACCTACCACTAAGCTCTCTCCATCGACCTCTAGGTCATTGATAATTTTGATTCTTCAGAGACTATGACATTCCAAAATTTATAACCGTGCTTCATCTCAAAGAGAACACCTGTCTTTGAAATATGGATTGCAGTTCTGAGAAAAATTTTGAGATCGATAAAAATTTCTTTTTAAAATAAGCAGGGTTAGTATTATTAATTAATTAATTTTTACATCAGAGTCATATTTCTGGGAATGTCAATCCCCACATACCCTTAATTGAAACTTCCTTAAGAAAAACGATAAAAATCAAACAAAAACACCTGACACAGCATTTTGCCCTTACTAGTTCCCAAGTCATCTACTCTGCAGAGGGTGAAAAGTTTTATTATCTGTCCACTGGGATCACTGATATTTGGGGGGGGGGGGCTTTTTTTTGGAGGGAGGAGGGCAGGGCAATAGGGGTTAAGTGACTTGTCCAAGGTTACATGGATAGTAAGTGTTATGTGTCTGGGGCCGGATTTTGAACTCAAGTTTTCCTGACTTCAGGGCCGGTGCTCTAATCACTGTGCCACCTAGCCACCCCAGGATCACTGATTTTTAAATTACTCATTTAAATTACTAAATTTAAATGAAGAGTTAATCTTCATTTTAACGATCTTTTTCTTCATATTGTTATCAAATTTATGGATATTGTTCAAACACTCAGCTATTGAGTTCCATTATTCTAATTCTCTTTTGTCTAGTCTATTTCATTATTTTTTAGCCAATATCAAATAGTTTTCATGAGGGCTGCTTTAGAATATGCTTTTAGATCTGAAAATAGTATTCCCCCTTAATTCTTACTTTTTTCATAATTTCTCAGCTATTCTAGAAATGCATTTTGTAAATTGTTTTATCAAGATCTATAAAGTATGCCTTAAATAGTTTGGTATAGCATTAAAACGGTAAGTTAACTTTTGGTGGTATTGTTATTTTTATTATATTGGCATGACCTAGTCATGGGCATTGAATAATCCTCCAGCTTTTCAGGAATTCCTTTATTTCTTTAATTGAATCTATTTTGACCACCAAATATTTATACATTTTCAAGGCTGTTATTTGGAATGTGGTTTTCCTTCTATTTTTGATTCTTGGATTTTATTATTATATAAATATACTGTTGATTTTGAGGGGAAGAGGTTATTTTGTATGCCTTAACTTTCTCGAAGCTGTCAATTGTCTCATTTTGTACCTGTTGATTCTTTAAGATTTTCTAAGTAAATCCTGTCATCAGAAGCAATTAGGGACAATTCTATTTCTTCTTTTCCTGTCCTGATGCTTTTTCTTGGAGGGGGGAAGGTGAGGCAATTGGGGTTAAGTGACTTGCCCAAGGTCACACAACTAGTTAACTGTCAAGTGTCTGAGGCCAGATTTGAACTCAGGTCCTCCTGATTTTAGGGCCAGTACTCTATTCACTGTTCCACCTAACTGCCCCATCCTAATGCTTTTAGTAACTTTCTCTTGTCTTATTGCCATTGTTGGCATTTCTAGAATTATATCAAATAATAGTAAAAAGTGTGAACATCCTTTTATCCTTCTCTATTTAATTAGGAAAGTTCCTATTATATCTCCATTGCATATGATGCTTGATTTTGCTTTTAGATAGATATTTTATGATATTAAAAAGATTCCTCTAAACCTATGCTTTGTAGAATTTTTAGCATGAATGAATGTTGTATTGATCAAAGGTTTTTTCTATATATATTTAGATAATAATGTATTTTTGAATATTTTTGTTTTTTACATAATTATGTTGATTGTTTTACTAATGTTGATCCATTTTTGCATCATGGTGACATGATATCTTAGTCATAATGGATGATATTTTGGATGAATTATTATAGACAAAGGATTTTATTTAAATCTTTTGAATAGCTAGTCAATAGCAAATATCAACTGGTCTTCTTTGTCTTACCTTTCCTTGGTTTAGATATTAGGAATAAACAGGGTGTACATTGGCATATCCTGCATTTGCATTATAAAAGAAGTTTGGCAAAGTGTTTTCCTTCTCAATATTTGAGAATATTTATGCAGCATTAATGTCAATTGTTATTTAAAATTTTAATTAGAATTCTCTTGTTATTCAATCAGGACCAGGAACCTACCACCACCATCACCACCCCTCCCCCCCCCAAAAAAGCCAAAAAATTTAGTAGTTTTTTTAAAGTTAGTTATATTTTCTTTTCTGACATTGAATTACTTACACTTTTTTTTTTTAAGCAATTGGGGTTAAGTAACTTGCTCAACGTTACACGGCCAGTTATTTCTGGGTGTGGTGCTAAGTATCTGAGCCCAGATTTGATCCCCAGGTCATCCTTACACTGGGGCCCATGCTCTTACTCGCTGAGTCACCTGGCCGCCCCTTATTTACACTCTTTATTTGGTTTTCTGTTTGTTTGGGTATTTTATATTTAATGTATTTTTTATTCTTTGGTATTCTCCTTTAACTAATTGCACATAGTAGGTTAACATAGTAAGTAATTGTATATAGTAGGTTCTGAGATAGAGAGATAGAAAGATAGAGATAGATAGATGATAGATAGGTTTAATTTATTTTGATTTTGCTGTGACTTTATGTTGTTCCTTTTTTTTTGTTGGTTTTTGTTGAGGTAGCTAGAGGGTGCCTATGATAGAATGTTAAATTTGGAGTCAGGGAGATCTGAGTTCATAACTTGCCTCAGACACTTACTAGTTATGTAAGCCATTAGGCATTCTTCCTGACCTATGTCTCTGATGGACTCTGATGACTGGAGAAAAGAGTGAGGTTGATGCCTTTGCCCAGCTCTTCCTCTTTTAAATCCAATTCACTTACAAGTAAAGACATCACCCTCCTGATGTCATTGGTCCTCTACCAAAATGATGGATAGATGACAACAGCTATGCAAGACTGAACAAGTGACTTAAATAGTCACAATTTCCACATCAGTAAAATGAGATAATAATAACACATAACTCACAGAGTTGTGAAGATCAAATTAGATAATATTTGAAGCACTTTGTAAACCTCAAAAGTTTATGTAAAGTAAGCTATAAATATAGATTTTATGTGATCTTTTTAAGTGATCTGGTTAAAGATTTATTAATTTTGTTGATCTCTTCAAAGAATCAGTTTTTAGTTTTATTTAAAATTTTTATTGTATTTTCAATTTCTAAATTATCTATTACTCCTATAATTTTTAATATCTATTTTTGCATATTTTAAGTTTGCCTATTTGGTGGCTTTTGAATTTTGAAAAATATATATTCATTTTATTAAATTTCTCATTTTCTATTTTATTAATGTGTATTTTTAAGACACTTCTTCCTTGTGTATTGTATAAGTTGTATCCCAGAAATTATGGTATAGTTCTTTATTATAATTTTCTTTCACATATTTTTTTGGAGGGGGGAAGGCAAGGCAATTGGGATTAAGTGACTTGCCCAAGGTCACACAGCCAGTAAGTGTGTCAAGTGTCTTAGGCCAGATTTGAACTCAGGCCCTCCTGACTCCAGGGCCGGTGCTCTATTCACTGTGTCACTGTTGCTCCTTTTCACACAATTATTAATTATTTCTATGATTTATTTTTTAATTCAGTCATTGATTTAAGATTTCATGGCTAAGTGTCCACTTGGGTCTGTCTTTTTTTTGTGTTCCCTGAAATAATTACTATTTTTATTGTGTTACTATCTATAAAGACGTGTTTACTATTTCTGCCATTTTAATGTATTTTCATGTCTCTGTGCTCTAATAAATAATCAGTTTTTGTAAAAGTTCCACATATTACTGAGAAATATGCCTGTTCTTTAGCAGTACTTTATAGAATATGCCATCAGTTTTTTTTTAGTTCTAATTCTATAGAAAGTTGTTCAATTCTAAACTTAATTCCCTTTTGTTTATTTGCCAGAATCTGAGATGAGTATATTAAAGTCATTTCCTACTACTGTTGTGTTACTTTCTATGTCTTCCTGTAATTCAATTATTTTTCCATTACATATTTAGGTAATATGGAATTTGGAGTATATAAGTTTAATTGCAGATATTTTTCCTATGGTTCCTTTCAGCATAATGCAATTCCTTTGTTTATCTCTACTTAATTTAAGAATTCTGTATGCCTGGTGGCAAGATTGCATCTCCTTCTTTTTTAGATTCATTTTATGCATAATAAATTTTATTCTAGGCCCTCATTTTTATTCTGTGTATGTCTGCTTTTTAGGTATGTTTCTGATAAGCAATAGTTTTGGGGGCTGTTGTCTTGTCCAATCCACCACCACTCTTTCATTTTATTGAACTGTTTAATACCATTAACATTTAAATTTCTGAGAATGAGATTTATACTTTTCATTTATTTATATCTAATATTGCTTTTTTCTGAAGTAGGATTTTTTGTTCCCTTTCTTTCTTAAAAGTAGTACTATGTTTCTTGAATTATTTTTGCTTAATGTACATTAAGACAACTTTATTCCAACAAACTTCTCACCCTCAACTTCCCTCTCCCAGTAGTCACCCTTTTTATATCTAGGCTATGTATCAACTTGGATCTTTTCATGGTATGTGCTGTCATCTATTGATCTAAATGTAATTTCTTCCAGACCACTTTCTAATTTTTCCAATAGTGTTTGTCAGTAAGTCTTAACTCCAATAATTTCTGTGCTTGGGTTTACAGAATACTGTGCTATGGTCTTCAATTGTTTTTAGATTTTGTTCCCTAATCAGTTTCACAACACAAAATTAATTTTTAAAATTACTGCTTTGTAGTAAAGTTTGTGATCTGATATGGCAAATATCTGTCCATTCCTTCCTACAAAAATAATTGCTTCTCGTATATGCATTTTGTTATTTTCTCCAATTCTAGAAATTGATTACTTTATAAATCTGATTGGTATGGCACTAAATGTGTAGATTAATTTATATAGTATTGTCATTTAGCATTTAATTTCTCTCCAATTTTTATTATTTTTATTATTAATATGGTTTATTAAATTTATAGATTTTTTTAAAAATATTGAGCTAATAACCATTCTTTCTTGGTATCAAACTAAGTTGGTCAAATTGAGTAATCTTTTTAACTTGTAGCTGTAGCCTGAATACTAACACTTTATTCAATAATTTTGAATTAATATTCATTATATTGGTCTATTGGGTTCTTTGACTTCATTATCCATGATTTAAACTTCAAGATCATATTTGTCTCACAGGAGTTTGTTAGAATGCCATCTTTATGTGTTATTCCAAACAATTTATGTCAAATTGGAGCTGATTGTTTTTTGGAAATTTTATACGGTTCACTTATCAATTCATCTGATCCTGTTTTCCCTCACTTTGTAACTGCATTTATTGCTTGATCAATTTCTCTGAGATTGAATTGTCTAAATTCTCTGTTTCACAATCTGTGGATTTTATTATTTTGTAAATATTCATCCATTTCATTTCTCTTCCATATTGTTGGCTGTAATTGAGCAAAATAATTTGTTGTAATTTCCTTTCTATTTATTATTCTCTTTATTCATTTTTGATATGGGAATTTTTCTTTTCTTATTATATCGGTTAATGGTTTGTGAACTTATTAGGCTTCCTCTCCCTAATCCCCCCCAAATAGCTAAGTGTCAATAGTTCCTTTTATAAAATTTTGTCTCTTCTTTAACTTTCAGAATTCCTATTTTGTATTTTTGCTAAGTTTTTAAAGGGGCATAACCCAATTCATTGATATGTCTTTTGTTTGTTGTTGTTGTTAAAGTAAATGTTTAGAGAGCTGCACTTTCCCTTGAGGGTTACTTTGGCTGAATCCCAAAAGTTTTTGTATAATGTCTCATTGTTGTCATTTTCTGGTTCTTAACAGACCTCTGCTTCTTGCCGTTTCTTTCTCTCTTCTTAATCTTCTAAATCCATTTCTGGATTTTATATGGTAAAGTTAGGCTTCTCTATGACTTTTTCTAATGCTAATTTCTCAGAGCCTGCAATATCTGAGTTCAAATCCCACCTCAGATTCTAGTAGTGTGATCCTAGGCAAATCACCTAACAAAACTTTTTCCTCATCTATACAATGGAGGTAACTACCTCACAGGGTGGGTGTGAGGATCAAATGGTTTAATAGATGACAAAGTACTTTGCAAACCTTAAAGCACTATATAAATGCTAACTATTATGACCCTTTGAATACCCTTTAAACTTGATAGGAATGAAGGAGGGAAGGGCTGATGTAGGCAATGGGATTTTTAATAGTGTTCTTATGGCAACATGTTCTCCAATTGAACTCTTTCAATATCCCTGCAATTCATTAGTAGATCAGCTGGGTGGTAAATCTATTTTCTTCCTGCTGTCCCTGCCAAAAATATCAAGTTTCATTTAACTGGAAAGTTTTATCAGGTATAGAGGAGGCCCTGGCTGTAGACAAACCTTTCAGTTCGTATTCTCTAGGGAGAAGGACCTTTCCAGTGAGCAGGAAAGCTTTCCCTTTGATCAGGACCAGAACATCAACAGAGGAGGAAGATTTGCTGCCAGGAATTAATCCCAAGCCTCCTAGCCCAGACAGTCACCCTCCCTCCTAGATTAATAACAATGTAGTTAATTAGCTGTAAAAGGATGTGTGTGCTCACACCCATAGCTTACACTGATACAAAACCATTTACAAATCTGCCATTGTACAGGAGAAGCTGGCAGCCTGTGAAGGCAGTTACTCTCACACACATGATCTTGCTATAAATTTTACCTCTGCAGGAGGAGAGCTGCTCAGAGGGTCCCCAGAGGAACATCTCCCAATGATAAATATTAATGATAATGAACTTGAAAAGGCCAGCTTAATAAAATATCCACAAATGCAATTAGATATCATTATCATTACTGTTTCCTGAGTCTTGGGCTCTGAAGGGTGGCAATGCCAGTGTAGGGGCAAGATAATGCTTGTCTGAAAGACAGGAGTCAGTGGCCAGCTGTACTAGGCTCACCCTGCTTCCTTATGTCCCCACCTCCCGGCCTGTTAACTTCCAAAGGACCTTCAGCTCAAGGAAAAGGGCAGGTGTGCTGGCTCCTTCCTTCTTACTGATAACTGGAGCAATTACAAGCTCTCTCCAGCAGATGGAAGATGTAGGGCATAATATCCAGTCTTTGCCAACACGGGAAAGAAAGCATCATGTGTCTCCTAAATCTGTTGTTTCCCGTTCGTTCCCATTACCACCTCTCTACTCATAGGAAGGATTTCCTATTCATCACAAAAGCTTTGACTCAGTCTAGTCTAATGTCCATTAGCAATGATGTTGCTTTGTTTTTTGAGTCATGGATCCCTTCAGCAGTCTGGATACCTTCAGCCTATGGATACCGTCTTAGAATAACACTAGTAGGTACATACAATGAAATTCATAGATTTACAAAGGGAAACAATTACATTGAAATATATTTTTAAAAACAAGTTTGTGGATGCCAGGTTAAGAGCCCCTGCACTAGAGGGAAGAGAATCTATTCTAAAGCATCTCTGACAAGTACTCAAATACCTCCAAGAATGGACAAGTCACTATTGATTAAGGGAGCCCTTTTTACTTTCAGGCAGACAAAATTATTAGGAATTTCTTCCTTACATTGAGCCAAACTCTAACTTTCTGAAATTTCCAACTAGTTATTCCTAGGTTTGCACCTGGGTTCCAAACAGACCTAGTCCAGTCCTTCATTCATAATGGATAGCTCTTGCAAATCATGACATCACCTTCATGGTCGGCTTTGAGAACAAAAGACAGACATCAGTCTGAGTAGTAGAAGCTGCCCCACTGAGGACCCAATTGGTCAGTTCCAGTTGGGCAAAGTAGCTCCTTCCTTTTTTTCTTCCCTCCTTCCTTCCTTCTCTCATTCCCTCCCACCCTCCCCTTCTCTCTCTCTCTCTCTCTGTTAGGTATTCTGCTCAAAGGAATATAATTTCTTTTTACTGAAATCTTGCAAGATATCTTGGTGTTCACAGGCTAAATTTATTTTTTAAGGACCATGCCTTAAATGCAGATCATGGGGGTGAAGCCAAGATGGCAGAGAAAGAGCAGGAACTTAGCTGAGCTCCCACTCCAATCACCTCCAATACCTGTAAAATATCACTCTAAACAAATTTTAGAGCTGAAGAACCCACAAAGTGACAGAGAGAAATCTGAAACATCTCCCCCTGAAGGCAACCTGGCAGGCCAACAGGAAGGGTCTATAGCACCAAGCCAGGAGCTGATCACAGTCCCATGTGAGCCACCTAGGGCCTACACCCAGGGTGGCCCCAACCTGCAGCCCAGGCTGGCCAGAGCAGACTTTAGGAGAGTGAATCACCAGCAACTCTGGCGGTTTCCAGACTTCTCAGCACATAAATAACAAAGAGAAAATAAAAAGTCAGTAGGGAACTCTGTTGGAACTGGGTGGAAAAGAGCATGGTCTGGCCCCTGCCCCTGGGGTTAGAGGTAGCTGAGGCACTCTGGTTGCAGCTGCTGCCCTGTAGCTGCCTCCAGAGCTCCTGTCCTGCATATCATAGGGGGACCAAGAAACCATTCAGAGGGTAATCACTCTAGCTTTGACCTGCTTGGATGTGGGTCAAAGTCTTGGGTGGTGGTTCTGCAGTGTGTGGCCAGTGTGCCAGAGCTTGTGGTGAGAGAGTGTGCCCTTCTCAGCCCTCTGACAACTGCAAAACCCCCAGAAAATTGGGACATAGATCTTTCCACGCTGGAAGCAGAGTTCTACTGTGGCAAAGAGCCCAAAAGTCAAGTAACTGGCTAGCAAGATGAGCAATCAGAGGAAGAGCAGTCAGACCATAGAATCCTTTTTGGGGACAAAACGGATCAAAACATGGAACCAGAAGGAATCAGAACTCCTGCATCAAAAGATTCCATGAAAAATATGAACTAGTTAAAGACCATGGAGTAGCTCAGGAAGGATTTTGAAAATCAAGTAAGAGAAAGAGAGGAAAAATTGGGAAGAGAAATGAGAATGATGCAAGATAATCATGAAAACGGCCTGCTAAAGTAGACCCCCAAAAATACTGAAGAAAATAACACTTTAAAAAATAGACCAACTCAAATGGCAAAAGAGGTCCAAAAAGCCAATGAGGGGAAGAATGCTTTAAAAAGCCAAATTGACCAGATGGAAAAAGAATTTCAAAAACTCACTGAAGAGAATAATTTCTTCAAAATTAGATTGGAGCAAATGGAAGCTAATGACTTTATGAGAAATCAAGATACTATAAAACAGATCCAAACAAATGAAAAAAAAATAGAAGACAATGTGAAATATCTCATTGAAAAAACCAGTGACCTGGAAAATAGATCTAGGACAGATGATTTTTAAAATTATTGGACTGCATGAAAGCCATGATCAAAAAAAGAGACTAGAAATCATCCTTCAATAAATTCTCAAGGAAAATTGCTCCAATATTCTAGAACCAGAGGACAAAACAGAAATTGAAAGAATTCACTAATCATCTCTTGAAAAAGATCCCAAAAAGAAAACTCCTAAGAATATTATAGCCAAATTCCAGAGGTCCCAGGTCAAGGAGAAAATATTACAAGCACTCAGGAAGAAACAATATGAATATTGTGGAAACATAATCAGGATAACACAAGATCTAACAGCTTCTACATTAAGGGATAAAAGGGCTTGGAATATGATATTCCAGAGGTCAAAGGACCTAGGATTAAAATCAAGAATCACCTACCCAGCAAAACTGAGTATAATGCTTCAGGGGAAAATGTGGATATTCAATGAAATAGAAGATTTTCAAGTATTCTTGTTGAAAAAACCAGAGCTGAACAGAAAATTTGACTTTCAAATACAAGAATCAATGGAAGTATGAGAAGGTAAACAGGAAAAAGAAATCATAAGGAACTTATTTAAGTTTTGAAATATTTTTATTCCTACATGGAAAAACAATAATTGTAACTCATGAGACTTTTCTCAGTATGAAGATAGTTGAAGGTAATATATATATATATATATATGTATATATATACACACACATTCATATATATGTATGTATAGGAGGATGTATGTGTGTATAAATACATATGTGAGTATGTGTATATGTGTGTATATGTATACATAGACAGAGGGTATAGGTTGAATTGAATATGAAGAGATGATATCCAAAAAAATTTAATAGGTGAGAGAGGAATATATTGGGAGAAGGAGAAAGGGAGAGATAGATTAGGGTAAATTATCTCATATAAAAGAGGCAAGAGAAAACTTCTACAATGAAGGGGAAAAAAAGGAAGGTGAAAGGGAATTGGTGAACCTTACTCTCATTGAATTTGGCTTAAGGAGGGAATAACACACACACTCAAATGAGTATCTTACCCTACAGGAAAGTAGGGGGTAAGGGGATAAGAGGGGTTTGATAGAAGGGAGGGCAGATAGGGAGAGAGGGTAGTTAAAAGCAAACACTTTTTGTTTGTTTTTATTTTTTATTTTTTGCTTTTTGGAGGGCAGTTGGGGTTAAGTGATTTGCCCAAAGTCACAGGGCTAGTTTTTGTGTCAAGTGTCTGAGGCCAGATTTGAACTCAGGTCCTCCTGACTCCAGGGCCAGTGCTCTATTCACTGCACCACCTAGCTGCCTCCAGAAGCAAACATTTTTGAAAAGGAACAGGGTCAAAGTAGAAAATAGAATAAGTGGGGGGGCAGGATAGGATGGAGGGAAGTACGGTTAGTCTTTCACAATATAACTACTATGAAAACATTTTGCATAACTACACATGTACAATTTATATTCAATTTCTTGTCTTCCCAGTGGGGGTGGGTGAGGAGGGAAGAAGGGAAAGAATCTGGAAATCAAAGTTTTAAAAACAAATGTTAAAAAATATGTTTTTTACATGCAACTGGGAAATAAGGTATACAGGCACTGAGGTATAGAAATCCATCCTGCCCTACTAGAAAGTTGGGGGGGAGGAAAGGGAGAGGATATAAGAGAGAGCAGATTGGGGGGGTATTCAATAGGCTTGCTATTTTGGGGTGGAGGGTAGGGAAATACAGGGAGAAAATTTGTAACTCAAAATCTTGTGGAAATGAATGTTGAAAACTACAAATTAATAAAAGATTTTTTTAATAATCCAGATCATGGGGTAGCTAGGTGGCACAGTGAGTAGAGCACTAGGCCTGGAGTCAGGAGGAACTGAGTTCAAATCCAGCCTCAGGCACTTACCACAAAAACTAGCCGTGTGACTTCAGGCAAGTCATTTAACCCCAATTGCCCTCCAAAAAGCAAAGAAAGAAAAATACAGATCACTCTGGCTCTCATTGATTGACCAACATCAGGTCCCACCTCAAACCTCACTTGATCTTTGATTTGACTCTGATGTCTCAAAGTGAGTGTAAATAGCAATTTTTTTCTGTTTTGGCCAGAGTTTTCACCTCCCAGATTATTTTTTTAAGGTTAGGTAAGAGGTCATTCTTTGCCTCATTTCTTACCTAGCCTTAATCACTGAATGGGTATTGCCTCAGACAAACTGAGACCTGGGAAAGACCTTATAAAGGCCAAGGTATCCCATTTCCTGAACAAAAACATCTTGTCATCGAACCCAGATGGCTCTGGAAGATAGAGGGATTTTGCACAGCCTTTCCTCACTTAAATCCAATTCACTTGTAAGTCATAGCATCATCTTCTGATGTCATGGTCCTCTTCGAGAACAAAGGACAAACAGCAGCTCTTAACAATACTTGAAGACATCCAACCTCTCTCCTCTAAAGTCTTTTCTAGCTGCTAGCTGCTTGGGGGCAGCTAGGTGGTGCAATGGATAGCATCCTAGGACTCTGGAACAACTGAGTTCAAATCCAACTTCAGATATTTAGTAGCTGTGTGACCCTGTATGTCACTTAACCTCTGACTGACTCAGTTTCCTGATATGTAAAATGGGGATAATAGCACCTACCTCCCACAGTTGTCATAAGGATCAAATGAAGTAGTATTCATAAATATCATATAGTTTGTGGCACATAATAGGCATTATAAAAATGTTAGTGATTATTCTTTTTAATATTATTATTAATTTTCTCCAGACTAAACATATCGGGTTCCTTCAAGTGACCCTTTGGCTCTGGTCTGTTATAGACTCACGGAATATCACCCATTGAAACGGGCTTCTGAATAAATTCCAGTTTGTCATTACCTTTCCTAAAATACTCCAAATTGAACACAATAGTCCAATTGTCTAAGTATACTAGGACTAAAATCTATTTCATTCTGGACACTGCCTTTAATTGTAGACCAAGATCATCTGAACTTTGATCCATGTAGCACTGGTGATTCTTATTGACCTTTCTGACCAGGTAATCCCATGAATTTTTTTTTCTTGTTTCCCACTCTTGGCTTCCTTTAAGTATCATCAAAAAAACAATTTCTTCTGCAAGAATGGTAACTCCTTGGGGCCATGTCTCCTCATCTTCATCCCAGACATGACTGATCCTTCTTCTCCTGCTCTGTGCTCCAAATAGGACAACCAAATACAGTTGGTAGAAAGAGCTAAACGACTCAGCTCTGCCTTCCCTGGGAGTGTGCGCTCTCATCTCCACCCAAGTCATTCTCAGCCCTGCTATTGCTGTTTATTACTCATCATCCACAGTTATGACAGTCTGGGGCATGTGCAGACCCATGTGCAGCTTGCTTTGATGGCATCTTCATGTGGAAGATGAGAAGACGCTGCATCTTTAAGAATCATAAGGATGAAAGAAGTGTATTGTGGTCATTCTATAACTGCTTCTGATTTATCTACCATATGGTTGGGAAAAGCTTCCCCGCATTGGCTACTCTATCTTGAAAGTCAATGTCCCTTTGTGAAAGCCAATCAATGTTAAGCGATTAAACATAAATACTATAATAATCATTGTCCCCTAACAAATAGGAGAGAAGACAACTGGTGGGGCATGAGCAAATGGCAAAGAAAATACTGTCCCCAAAACTCAAGGTACTTGTGAATTTTGAAAGGGAGATGTAGGTTGCCTAGCTCTTGGGGAAGGGGAAGAGAATATTGTTACACTAGTAAGGGGATAGTACTCTTACACAGATAAATATTGTACATGACAATATTTGACAATGGTATGAGGGAGATACAAAGTTATTGTAGCATCTGAAATAAAGAGGTTTCTACTGATGATAAGATCTAGAGGGCTTAATGGAAGGGCCCAATTTGTAGTTAGGAACTAAACAAGGAAAGAGGTCAAGAAAAGATATGAAAGCGCTTTTGCCTGAAGCGTTTGTACCATTGGGAGCCAAGATGGAAGAGTATAAGAAGAACAACAGAGTTCTTTACTACATCTCTTCCATGAAAGTCTATAAAATACATTATATCAAACCTGATTGGGGAATCTAAGAAAAAAAATTGCAACGGGTTATTTTTCCACCCTAGGTGGGCACAAGGAAACAGGCAGACAGTCTATGGACACTGGGGATGGGCTCTGGTCAGGACCATCCTGCAGAGAATTTCAGAGCATGAGGACTGAAACAGGATCAATGCTGCCAACTTGCAACTCTGTCACTCATTGCCCAGTTCCAGGTCCCAGATCCAGGGTAAACTGAGGAAGGAACTTGTATCCAGGGATTATGTTCCAGAATGAGAAGTAGTATTGGGCTGTGTACCCACTGAGAACAAGCTCCAAACCAAACCAGACCCATGTGGCTCTGACCTCCAGGAGTAGACAGGGTCTCAGCTGTAGGCTCCAGTCCAGTTTGAAGCCTGCAGTGGAATAAACAGGATGGGAATTCCAGATCAAAAAGAACCCTGCAATTCTGGCATTTGAAAGCAGCAGAGTTTTCCAGCTGGCTTATAGTAGCTGAGTCTAGCAATATAGTCTACTGGAACTTCCTACCAGCACAAGATGAAAGGAATGTTATGCAGAATCAAAGCCAGGTCAAAAAACTATGGAACTCAATGACTTTGTTCTGAATCAAACTACTTGGGGATCTCTGATAGCCTGTAGGTCCCCAGCTTGAGCTGTTCCTGAGATATTGTAATAACACAACATTCACTACCCCAAGAAAATAGCAGAAGAATCTGAAAGGAAAAAGGAATCAACTAAGGTATTTTCCTATAAGTTCATAAAGCCCAACCATAACATAAAGTCTGAAGTCATCAAGTGGGTTGGAAGAATAAGCAAGCATTAAAAATACCACCCTAAAGAGCTGTGACAGTGACAGGAATGCCCAAGGCATAAATTTGAAAGACTATGATTCCAAAATATCTATAAAGCCTCAAAGAAAAATGCATCTAGGTCACAAACCCAATCAGAATTCCTGAAAGTATCAAAGCTTGAAAATTTTTTATTAAAAAAGAAAATATTAAAATTGGATGGCTAGGTAGTACAGTGAATAGAACACCAGCCCTGGAGTCAGGAGGACCTGAATTCAAATCCAGTCTCAGACACTTAACACTTACTAGCCCTGTGACATTGGGCAAGTCACTTAACCCTAATTTTCCTGCATTCTCCCCTCCAAAAAGAAAAAAAAAGTAAAAAACCTAAAATATTATTTTAAAAACCAAATGAGAGCACTAGAGGGAAAGGGGAAAAGAAATTAAAACTATGGAAGAAAGATTTGGAAAGACAACAGCTTGGAGTAAAAAGTATAGAACCTTATCCAAGGGTTGGTGGTGAGGGGAAAGAACTTCTCTAAAAATTAGAATTGACCAAATAGAAATTAGTAACTCCAGGAGAAAACAAGAAATATTAAAAGCAGAAGACTTAAAAAATAAAATAAAATGTGAGATTTCTCATGGTAGGAGTTTGGCTGTGTGTTGTGTACAGAGTTTTTGATTACCTGGATCAACCCCACCTCTAACTCCTCACTGCTATAGGATCAATCAAGTCTCTTTCCAGGTTTAAATAGCAATCTGGGGACTGATGTGACTCTGTGATTACTAAAATAAAGGCAGAAATTTTCTTTCTAGTCAGCTTGCCTCTCTTCAGCCTAAGCTGAAAAAAGCTTATCCTCTATTAATCTCAAATTATTCGCTTTTTGACTTGAACTAAAATCATATATATGTCCTTCTATTTTAATAGTAATTTCAAATAGCATAGGGACAGAAACAAGCATTAAATACAGGTCATAATAGATTATATTTCAAAGAGGTTGAATCTCTTCCCTCCCACCTCCTAGGAGGGGCTCTAGGGAAGAAGTGATCAGATAGGGACCAACATTGCTCATTGTTATCTTTCTCATCCATCTCTCAATATGGCTTCTCTCTCTTCTCAGCATGGTTTTTCAGTGAAAGAAAATCCCCCCAATGTCAGAAGCCCTGGAAACTTGGGTGAACTCTGGATACTAGCATCATTTCCCCACCAGGTTTTCAAGTCAGTGTCCCTAGAGGAGGGGGATATTATGCATTATAGAAAGATGAAACATTATTAAAATGTTTTCATATTTTATATTATTTATATTATAGCAATATCTTATTAATTAGTATATTGGGTAATTGATTAATATTAACTATTATATATAGTAATGGCAAAGAAAATAATTATATTATAGAAAATATTATAATTATATAATAATTTTACTTATATGAATTATATATCATAATTTATACATTATGTATTATATAATTATATATTTATATATTATAAATACACTTATAAATTACATTATAATTACACTTGGCTCTTATCTCTGAAATCAATATAGAAATGCTCTGTACCTTATGAACGATGTCTAGGCATTTCATTTGGGTTTGGAATAGCCCATTCTGTGGCCTCACTAGTGCACTGGATTTAAAATCTAAGAATCTGCTTTCAAATCTCAGCTCTGTCAGTTTTTACCTATGTGACCCTAGTAGGTAAATCTGTAGTCTCTGGGTCTTAATTTCCTCATCTATAAAATGAAGAAATTGGACTAGAAGATCATGAAAGTCCTTATCAGTTTTAAATTCTATGATCTAAAATCCTGGAATCTGGCCTTCCTCTCAAATGATCCACCTGCCCCAGATGTCCCTAAGGAGTCTCTGCTCCCTGGATTTCTTTGCAGTTTTCGGTGAGTCTGACTCTCCCCCACCGTAAGAGCACCAAGCTCATCCTGTATCCATATACAGAGATAAAAGGGTATCAGAGCCTTCTTTTTTTTTGCTTCTTCTGAAGGTTGAGGAGGATCCCAAAGTCACTCAGAACAACTGATGCCCAGAGGGTCAGGCTAGTGGTTGTGTTTCAGTTGCCTTGCATTAGAAATACATCCTGTTGGGAGGGAGAGCAAGTTCCATTTTTTTTCCCACTGCGAAAGATGCACATTAATCAGTAGTACTGAACAGATGGATGTTGGTATAAAAAAAGTGGAAAATCTGGAGCCAGAAAACCTGGGTTTAAATACTGACTCTGCTTCTGATTTCTTATGTGACTTTCAGCATTGAGTCTCTGAAACTCAGTTTCCCTACCTATAAAATGAGGAGATTGAATTCAGTAGCTTCTAAGGTCATGTCCAGTTCTAAATCTAGCACCCTTTGACTTTGAGCACGTCAATTCCTATTTACTGCTACCCCAGGAACCATTAATTTGTAAGATAGGGATGACACTACATGTATACCTGTCTTGTAGAATGGGAGGAATGTTGGATCCCAGGATGGTAGATCATGGAATTTAGAACTATAAAGGACCTTAGCGAACATCTAGTCCAAGATTCTCATTTGATAGAGGAGAAAATTATGACCCAGAGGTTGGATATGACTTGGCTAAGGTGATACAGGAAATAAATGACAGAGCTAAAATCTTTTCCTATGAGAAATTAGATTTCCTTATAGAAATAAAAAACTTCTTATTATTTATGAACCTTACGATTTATAGTGGAAAAGCGTGAGTTCTAATGAGAGAACTTGTTCAGATCTTACATATGACACTTATTAGCTGTGTAATTTACCTTGAGCAAGTCATGTAGCCATGGACTTCTGGTTTTACATGGTGAGAGTTGTGATATATGGCCTCTGAGGTCCTCCCAGCTCTGCAGCTATGACCCTACAAGCTGTTGTTCAAATTGTACCTCTGATGTACCTACCTATCTGACCTGAGACATGTTAAGCACTAGACTTCTGCGGGCCTCAGTTTCCTCATTTGTGAAATGAGGGAGTTTGGCTACATGGGCTCTGAGGTGCCTTCTAGCTCTATATTATATCTCTTCTTTTATTTGTGGTTTTAATTTAAGGTGGCAAAATGTATTAAAGCCAGGCTTTTCTGTCTCTACTGCACATCTATATAGATTTCTACTTCAAAGTTTCCTAAAAGAGAGACTTCTGGGCTAGCACTGTAAAATGGTCATAAACCAGAGGAGGCTGGACTTTAAAACAGAAGGAGTGTCTGAAGACACTGCTGTACCCCATGTAATACAGAGGAGACAAGCATGTGCAGACAAGTTCCCAGCCTCCAGGGAGTATCTGGTGCCAATTTCATCATGCAGAAATGCCCCCAAGGAACACAGTTGACCACAACATTCATCTTCTGCACAAACATCAACTTGCTCACTCTCTTCTGAGTCTTTTAGAAAGACTGAGAATTTGATACTATCTAGAGGTGGGGGGAGGGAGAGAAGAATACTTGGTTTAAATTGAAAAGCAGCTCGTTGTCAGTAAGGGCTAGAGGATAGGAAAGATGATGTTATCTGAATGTGTTTACCCACTGCTGCCTAGCCCAGCAATTTTCTAAAGATACAATGAGAAATTCTTCATCATCTTTTGTGAGATTTCTAGATAACACGAGCTCAATCTAGGGAGTTATGAGAAAGGAAATTTGCTTCTTAATAAAAGCCTTGATCCCTGATATGTATGTATATATAATCTATGTATTATAGATATGACATATATATATTTACAATGACTACAATAATGTTTAAAAAAACAAGAAAAAGTAAACAATTCTGGAGAGAAGATGAAGAAACAAATCTCTCTCTTTATATTGGAAAGGTGAGAATCTATAGACCTGAGATGTTGCACAATTTTGATAGATGTGGCCGGTGTCACTTTTCCTTGACTGTTCCTTCTTTGTTACAAGAGAAGGCTCACTGAGTAATGTAAGGATGAATATATCTAGAAATAATTGATACATCAACAAAACTTTAAAAAATAATATAAAACATGTTTTTGTTCAAAATGCCCTGGTCTATTTAAAAGACATGGACTTTTAAAGAACACTTGGTAAAGAAATATTTCATATTATTCTAAGACACTATCTCAAGTCAATACTGGAAGCAACAGGCAGAGAAATAACATATGATATATCCAAGTATTGTGACCCCTAGATCCATCTAAAGAAGCTGAATACATGTTGGGAGGGGAAAACTAAAAAGAGTAAAGTGGAGAGGTACTACTTTCTGGTAGGAAACATACTTGGGGGAAGAAGGAAGAAAGTATAACCTCAGTGGTGTTGCTCAGTGTTGCTTTTTTTTCTTCCTCTCACAAGAATTTAGGGGAGTACTTGATCAAGTAAAGTGGGAACCAATCCCAGGAATTATAATCAGACCCTGAAGAAAGAGAGCTAGGACAAGAAATGTGAGGGAAGGAACTGTATGGCCCCTGATTGGAGTAGAGTACCTGAATGAATCCAGAAACATTTATAGTCATGGCAGATGATAATAATAATAGTAAGGATTTATAGAGAACTTTAAGTTTTATAAAACACATGTGTCATCTCATTTAATCCTAATAACAACTCCACGATGGAGAATTTTTTATTTTATTATATTATATATGTATAATATATATAATATAATATATATATATATATATTTTAGTCCCTCTGTTTTACAGATGAAGTAACTAAGGATGAGCAAGGTTAAGTAATTTGCCCAGGGTCACTCATCTAGTATGTGTCTGAGACAGGATTTGAACTCAGATCTTCCAGACCCCAAGTCCAGCACTGTCTCCATTATATCACCTCACTACCTTAGTGGAACAGATGTATGTTCAACAGAAAGAGTCAGGACTAGAAGAGATGAGAAGTTAGTGAGTCTGAGGTTGGACAGAGGTCAGAGACATCAGACAGTGTCTTCTAGAAAAAGGAGCAGAAACCTGCTCCTATCAAGTGACTCCTTTAATTTATTAACTACATAACCCTTGGGCAAGTACCTTAACTACTCTCAGCCTCAGTTTCCTTATCTGTAAGAAAATCATGACAATCCCTTCCTCAGAGGTGCGAGATAACATAAGAAACAGATAAAGCACTTTGCAAATCTTAGAGAAATTTATTATGCTGCAGGTGCTAAGAATGAAGCCAACCACAGCAGGTGACTGGCAAAACAAGGATCATCCTCTTATTCGCTCTGCTGCCTCTATATTCTCCTCTCCCTGCCCTTTGCTCTGTTCAGATATGAAAGATAGGGGTTGAAAAACAGATATGAAAGAACTTGGCACAGTGCCTGACTCAGAGAAGGTGCTAAGTAAATGTTTATTGACTGACTGACTTTTAGAATCTCTTCTTTTGTTCTTACACTGCTCTCTTTTTTGGATTCTTCTAGCTTTTGACGGTCTTGAGATGGTGTGCGTTCTGAAGAAGAGTACTGTGGCATAGTGATGATGTGGTTACTGGGTTCTCACTTGGAGAGCCAGATTCTGAATGCCACTCCCAAAATACTAAAGGAAAAATACAATATATAAATGGTGGTGGGAGAGGAGATTGATGTTGAGGAAGTGGACAAGTCCAAAGGGTAAGGCAAGCCAGGAGTGAAGCTTAAGCATGAACCCTCATGAAATAGTGGTCCAGGAGCCAAGATGGTGAAGAAAATCCAGTAAGTTGCCTGAATTCTCCCCAGTTTTCCTTGGAAACAATGTGAAATCAAGGGTCTAAATAGATTCTGAAGCAACAGAACCTAAAAAAAGATACAGAGTGAAACAATTTTCCAGCTTAAGATAACTTAGAAGGACCTCAAGAAAGGCCTGCCTCACTTGGGTAAAATAAGACTACAGCCCAGTGCAGACAATTTCTGGGCAAGCCAGAGGGAGACTCATAGCCACAACACAGATCAGCAACCAAGGTCTCTTGGTCCTGACTCAGTAAGCGAGCTGTGGGGCCTCCAGACCAAGAGTGGAAAGCAAATTGCCAGCTCTACTGGCACAACAAGTGCAAGTATGCTGGGCCACCTGAATGAAGTGAGCAAGCCACCAAAACCTCAGAAGCTGGCACAGAAAGCCAGTGACTAGACCCCTGCCCCCCAGTACAAGAAACTTGGGAGAGTGCCCTCTGTGCCCCAGGAGCAGACCCCAACTTTAAAAGATATGAAATAGGCTAAAAAATAAGCACAAAAAAAACACAAAAGAAAAAATCCTTGACCATAGAATGTTACTGTGGCAATATGAAAGATAAAAACACAAACTTAGAACAGGACAACAATGTCAAAATGCCTACATGTGAAGCCTCAAAGGGGAAGATGACTTGTATCAAACCCAAAAGCCCTCTTAGAAAAACTCAAACAAGATTTTTAAAACTCAAATAAGAGAAGTAGAAGAAAAATTGGGAAAAGAAATGAGAGTTAGGCAAGAAAGAGTCAACAGCTTGGAAAAGGAAGACAAAAATTGAATGAAGAAAACATTTCCTTAAAAAATACAATTGGTCAAATGGAAAAGGAGGTACAAAAGCTAACTGAAGAAAGTAAAAATTAGATTTGGGCAAATGGAAGTTGATGTTTCTATGAGACATCAAGAATCAGTCAAACAATCAAAAGAATGAAAAAATAGAAGAAAATACCTTAATGGAAAAACAACTGAACTGGAAAATAGATCCAGGAGAGATAATTTAAGAATTATTGAACTCTCTAAAAGCCAGGATCCAAAAAGTAAAAAGTTGGATAGCAATTTTAAGGAAACTATCAAGGAAAATTGCCTTTATATCCTAGAACCAGAGGGTAAAATAGTAATTGAAAGAATCCACTGATCATCTCCTGAAAGAAATCCCAAAATGAAAACTCCCAGGAAAATCGCAGCCAAATTCCAGAATTATCAGGTGAAGGAGAAAATAATGCAACTATTCAGAAAGAACACTTAAAATATCAAGGAGCCACAGTCAAGATTACACAGGGTTTAGCAGCATCTACATTAAAGGCTCATATGACTTGGAATATGATATTCCAGAAGACAAAGGTGCTTGGATTACGACCAAGAATTCACTACCCAGCAACATGAGAACAATCTTTCAGGGGAAAAGATGGACATTCATTGAAATAGGGGACTTTTAAACTTTCCTGATGAAAAGACCACCACTGAACATAAAACTCCATCTTCAAATACAAGCCTCAAGAGAAGCATAAAAAGGTAGATAGAAAAAAAATTATTCAACAAGGTTAAGCTTTTATATCCCTACACCAGAAAATGATACTTGTAAATCTTGAAAAATATATCATTATTATGGCAGTTAGAAGTAGTATGCATAAGACAGGGTATGTGTATATGTTGATGTTGATATGAATATTTTTAAAAAATTAAAGGGTGAAAAAAAGGATTGTACAGGGAGAAGATGAAAGAGGGAGGCAGAATAGGGTAAATGCAGAAAAGGGAAATGGTATATGTTGGAGAAGATGTGAGAAAAAAATGGAACATTAATGCATTGTTGGTGATTTGTGAACTGATCCAACTGTTCTGGAGAGCAATTTGGAACTATGCTCAAAGATCAACCAAACTTTGCATATCCTTTGATTCAGCAATACTAGCTCTGTATCAGAAAGAGATCACAAAAGAGGGGAAAGGACCACATGTACAAACATGTTTATAGTAGCTGTTTTTTTGTAATGCCAAAGAATTGGAAATCGAGGGGATATCCATCAATTGGGGAATTGCTGAACAAGTTGTGGTAAATTAATGTAATAGAATAATATTATGCAAAAGAAATGATAAAGGGGAAGATTTCAAAGAAAGTCTTTCACGAACTGAGGCTGAGTGATGTGAGCAGAACCAGGAGAACATTGTACACAGTAACAGCAATATCGTGTAATGATCAACTATGAAAGATTTAACCCTTCTCAACAATACAATGATCCAAGACAATTCTCAAAGATTCATGATGGAAAATGCTATCCACAACCAGAGAAGAATTATGAAGTCTGAATGTAGATCAAAGCATGCTATTTTTACTTTTTTTTCTTTTTGTGTTTTTTTCACTTTTGCTCTAATTCTTCTTTCACAACATGACTAATGTGGAAATGTTTAACATGATTGTACATGTATAACCTAAAAACAATTAAAAAGCAAATGGTGGTCCAAGCTACTAACTCACCAATCCTGAGAGTGGTCTTCAGGACAGAGGTATCTTCATGATGGGAAGCCTGTTATTGGAGAGGTAGAGAAGTCCAGAGAGTCAGTTGAGTGGAAAGATAACCTTTGATACCTGTATAACTTTGCATTGATGTTCTCAGAGAGATTAGGAAAATGGAGTTGGATGCATTCTGATTTTTAGGCAAAGGTTTATCAGCATCTCCAAATTTCTTTCTTTTTTTTTAGCAATTGGGGTTAAGTAACTTGCTCAAGGTTACAAGGCCAGTTATTTCTGGGTGTGGTGCTAAATATCTGAGCCTGGATTCGATCCCAGATCATCCCGACTCTGGGGCCCGTGCTCTTACTCACTGCACCACCTGGCTGCCCCTGAGCAATTGGGGTTAAGTAACTTGCTCAAGGTTACATGGTCAGGTTTTTCTGGGTGGATGCTAAGTGTCTGAGCCCAGATTTGATCCCAGGTCATCCCGACTCTGGGGCCGGTGTTCTTACTCACTGTGCTACCTGGCCACCCCCATCTCCAAATTGCTTGATCTCCATCCCCACTCCCCAGAATGTTCTCTAACCTGCTGCCCCACCCCCAGATTAAAGAAGTGGGAGCAATTGAAGCCACAGGAAAGTTGAGACATCAAGCTGGTAATAGTGGGAAATGTCAGAGGAACAGGGAAATTTTGTAACAAGTAGTCCTGGAGATTAGAAGAAAGTGGGAATGAGGAAGAAAAGTAGCAAACACATAACATCTTCAGTGCCAGACTCCAGGACTAAAGTTGGGTTGGAATATCATGCATGGCATGTACTGGGATGCTTGCTGTGTGGTTAACTGCCCCTCCCCCTGCTCCCCCATATTCAAATTTCCCAAAGAAATGATTTCTTCATTTACTCTCTCTCTCTCTCTCTTTCTCTCTCTCTCTCTCTCTCTCTCTCTCTCTCTCTCTCTCTCTCTCTCTCTCTCTCGATTTCATTTGCTTGTTTTTCTTTTTTTTTAAGCAACCAGAGTTAAGTAACTTGCTCAAGGTTACACAGCCAGTTATTTCTGGGTGTGGTGCTGAGTGTCTGAGTCTGGGATTTGATCCAGGTCATCCCGACACTGGAACCAGTGCTCTTACTCGCTGAGCCACCTGGCCGCCCCTAAGCAATTGGGGTTAAGTAACTTGCCCAAAGTTACATGGCCAGGTGTTTCTGGGTGGGTGCTAAGTGCCTGAGCCCAGGATTCGATCTCCAGGTCATCCTGACACTGGAGCCGGTGCTCTTACTCGCTGTGCTACCTGACCGCCCCCATTTGCTTGTTTTTCAAAAACATATTTCTCTTGCTTAAGGGTTCGCTTCAGAACTCTGCCCTAGTTACTAAAGCGTGCACACCTTTGACTTTGGCACTTTTCCCAAAGACATAAATAAAGGGGGAAAAGGACCAGGAGTGTAAAAATATTTGCAGTCATCTTTATAGTAACTGAAAACAGAGGTAGGTACTGAGGAGGGACTGAACAAATCATGCCACATGAATATAATGAAATATGATTGTGCCATAAGAATAATGATGTAGGGGCAGCTAGGTGGTACAGTGAGTAAAGCACTGGCCCTGGAGTCAGGAGGACCTTAGTTTGGATCCAGCCTCAGACACTTAACTCAAAAAAACTAGCCATGTAACCTTGGGCCATTTACTTAACCCCCCAAAACTCCAAAGGTAAAGAAAAAAAAAGAATAATGATGTAGTTTTGGAGGAAACTGGGAAGATCCTCTATGACCTGATGCAAAGAGAAATGAGCTAAGCAAACATCACAATTTTACAATGACAACAACATTTGGGGGGGGTGGGAATTGAAAAACTATAAAATTCTTTGCGATGATAAACCATAAATTCACATGATGGAAGATGAAACACAATATCCATCTCCTGCGGGAGAAGTGATGGGGTTAAAATGAAGAACAAGATGTACAATTTTAGACAAAACCAATATGAGAGTTTGTTTTGCTGGACTATTCATATTTGTTATGAAATTTTTACCATTTTCATTTTTCAAACTGTACAATTGGAGTGGGCAGTGGGAGGGAGAGATAACGAATGCTTATAAAAATGAATGATTTTTTTTTAAATTTATCTCGCTCTTTGTATTGTCTTTTTAGTGTGACAAATGTGGTTAACAGTTGCATTGCTGATTTAAGTGTATCTTTGCTCAAATGTTGCATTTAGGGGCTGTAAGAAAACATTTCAAAGAAGAGAGAAGCAAATAGGTATCACTGAACTTGGAGACAAGAAGATGTGAATTCAAATTCTGCTTCAGACAGTTACTAGTTCTATGATCCCAGGCAACTTAATTTCTCAGTACCTCAGTCCATCTACCTGTACAATGGAGTAACAATAGCACCTCTTCCCACAGGTGAGAATCGAATGAAAAAAAAAACCATGTAAACTGCTTTGCAAACCTAAAAGCACCATATAAATGCAATATATAAATTTATTATATAACTGCAGTGTTTTTCTAGAGCAGTTCTCTGGTTGGTGGTTAAGAACTCAAGAAAGAGAATCATTGATTTTTATAAAATAATTTTCCAAGGAAAAGGGAACATTTATAATAAGGTCTCTATTTAGGCAATAAGTTATCAGTCTAAATGGGGTACTGGGCCTGGCAGCAAATTTTCCACCATTTTCTTTCTGCTTGGGTTTGTTTAGAAAGAAGACTCATCCCCAAAGGAGTCAAGGAAATGGCCGGGGAGAAGGTCATGCTCTTTAGCAGTTGGTATGAAACTCAAATACAAAAGTGAAGATGCCTGCAAGCCAAATAGTGACTTGGAAAACTACTTATTGACATTGCTTATGTTCCATTCTGTTTTTGTTTATTTTGTTAAATGCTTCCCAATTACATTTTAATCAGGTTTAGGTCACACTCCAAACTATTTCCCAAATGTAGGTGTTTGACTTCTCTGCTCTAAAGGAGGGGCTGAAGGAGTATGCCAAGCTACATGAGGATGGAGAGGACAGCTCTGAAAACCCTGCTTGTCAGCATAGCATAGCATAGCATAGCATAGCACAGCACCACATCACTGTACACCTGCATGAGAAAGGGAAGGGGAGGCAAGGGAAAGAAGGAAGGAAGGGAGGGAGGGAGGAAGGAAGGAAGGAAGGAAGGAAGGAAGGAAGGAAGGAAGGAAGGAAGGAAGGAAGGAAGGAAGGAAGGAAGGAAGGAAGGAAGGAAGGAAGGAAGGAAGGAAGGAAGGAAGGAAGGAAAGGAGGGAGGGAGGGAGGAAGGAGGAAGGGAAGAAACAAGAATTTATTAAGCACCTAGTGTGGATCCGGCACTGTGGTGAGTGCTTTACAAATATTATCTTATTTGATCCTCATTTTGATCCTTCTTATACTTGAAGGAATTGAGTCAAACAGAGGTTAAGTGACTTGGCAAAGATTTCACAGCTAGTGTCTGAGGTCACATTTGAATTCAGGCCTTCCTCACTTCAGACCCAATGCTCTGTCCACTGTGCCATTTCTCTGCCCTCAGCATTTTAGAAAAAAAATCTTTCTAAAACTTAGAACTGATCAAAAAAGGAGACAGGCTATCTTGAGAGGCATCCCATTCCACTTGGAAGTCTTCAGTGCTGATACTGAACCTCTCAGTTTGGTATCTCAGAATCACTTGGGGCATATGAGAAGAGTCTTAATGATCAGCTATTGGGGAAGCTGGAGGGAGTTTTCCTACAATGAGTGTGAATCAGACTAGCTAGTCCCTAAGGTGACTTCCAACTCTGAAATTCTCTAACTGTAAAATTCTTTCTACACTTGGATATGTGTAGAGGTAGCAGTGAAGTCTGTGGTGTATATAATGTAGCACAAAAGACCAGTGATTTTGCTGCTGAAAGGAAACATAATAAAGTCAAACACTGGAACAGGAGCAGATGGCCCTGATGATCCCACCTAGTTCTTTTGTTCTTCTTTTTATAGGTTTATTCTGGGCCATGAGATGGCACAATGGATTGAGTATCAAGTCTGAAGTCAGGAAGACTCATCTTCCTGAATTCAAATCTGGTCACAAACTCTTATTAGCTATGTGACCCTGGGCAAGTCACTTAACCCTGTTTGTGTCTCAGTTCTTCATCTGTAAAATGAGCTGGAGAAGGAAATTCCAAACAATTCCAGCATCTTTGCCAAAAAAATAACCCCAAATGGGGTCACAGAGTTAATACAGGACTGAAATGATTGAACCACAGCAATAGGTTCCTTCATATGCCAATCAGGCAAAAGAGAAAAGAATCATCGACCCAGTCCCCAGTTAACTCCTATGGGGTTTGGGTGGAAAAGCTCTCAAAATAGGCTTTGAAGATACATATTGTCAAAATGAATTTTTTAAAAATGAAAGTGTGTTCTCTAAGCTCATGTTAGAGTCTTCTTAGGGCAAGGAATGGTGATAGGCACCAGGAGAACAAAGATTAAAAGAATAGACAACCTCTATCTGGGATCTTTTGTTAGCTTTTGTGGATCATGTGACATGCTGTGACTGATACCTCTAGAGCATATAATATAAAAAAAAGTTTTGTTTGGCTTTAGTCAGAGAGAGGCTTATACATCACTTCACTCCAGTAGATTATAAAAGTGCAATAGATAACCTTGAAGACAGGAAAGTAGAGAGTATCCGGATAGCATCACCGGGAAACGTCAGTTACCTCTCAGAGTAAAAAATGTGATTTGTCTTTGATTTAGTCATTCCTAGAATATATTCATCTATACATTCTTTCTCAACACATGTGAATGTTCCATGGATACCCAAGTTTTGTGAATTTATTCCCTCTCCTGCTGGTGGGACTGGTAAACTGTGGGAGAGTTTATGTGTCCATGCATGGAAGGATAATGATTTCTCTTGAGCTGCTTTAAAGCAAGTTATGCATAATATTTATTTTTGTTTGGTTGGTTTTGTATCCCTAGCACCTCATACAGGGCCTGAAATATGGTTTGTTGGTTGAATGATTGTCACTTATCTTCTATCATATTTTAATTCTTTTGCTTTATACTAATGTGTCTTCTGGCTAGTAAAAGTGAACATTTCAATAGAGATACATGAGCAATAGTTCTAAGAGGGATTTAGAGTATCTTGAACTTGAAATAGTTTTCTGGGAGCCTGTGGGGGGCAGTTAAGGGGGAGATTCTTGGTTCTGTGTAAGTATTACCTTGAGGAGTAACCACCACTTACTTGTTTATACTAGAGGTAGTAAGTATCATCTCCTGAAGTCCTGGCCCAATTTTTGTCTTAAAACAGAGTCCCTCTCATGTCCAGAAAACACATAAAGTTAAAATCAGTACCAAAACAAAAGGCAACTAGGTTGCAGAGCCATAACCAGGACAGAATAACTAAGACTTTGTCCCAGGGAAGGGCTTTGCCTAGAGAAGGAAATTTGCTTCAGAGCAAGGAAATTTAAAGAGCCATTGATGACTTCTTTCTCTGAGGAAGAAGACTGCAGAGGGAGGCAGGGTGGGAATGGGGCCTACCATTGTGGTTAGATGAAGCCAGTGATAGCGAAGATCAAAGTAGATAAAGCAACTGTCTGAATGAGATTTCTTGCAAAGAGGAAGTGAGACAAATTCAAATCCAGAGTTTCTGGGTAATTAATAATCAATTTACTAATAGGCTAGCCAGCAATCAATAAATCGATGGTCAGTGGTCCAATTCAATAACCAAAGACACCAAGGGAGATCCAGAAATACCTTAAAACCCTTCTGAAAGAGAATTCACCTGTCAAGTGGAAATCAACCCTGATTGGTGGACATTTAATAATGAGATGAACTAAAAGTCTACAGGTCCCCCTCCTGAGAACTTGGCTTGATCATGAGACTCAGAAGCCTCAAGGCATCTGGGCAAGAAAAACTATCTCCATCTGGATCTTTCTGGCTAGTTTTCTCCTTCATGAGCTGGGTTTCCCTAAGCTCCAGTGGAGGGGACCGAGGACAGAGGGTTCCTCCTTTAGGCAAAGGCTCGCCCAGACTGGATTCTGTTTATACTCTAAATAGAAATTTGTTCTCTCACTCAGGTGGGGTCCTGCTCAAAGTTAACAAGCATGTGCCTTGAGAACTAGGCGCAATCTCATGAGTCAGCCATGCCCTTCAGGGACTGATCAACCTTCATGGGAGTTGGGTTTCAACAGAAATAGAAGGAAAAAAGTGGATCACAAATTAATAATTAGTTAATTATGTATAATAGTATAATATCAATTTCCCTCAGGCAGACAAATGAGACTCAAACTCTGGCCTGGCCCATGAAATAGATAGAGGTCCAGTGCTGATACCAGCAAGCTAGTCTTTCAACCAGAGAACTAATGATGTCTCCCATGTGTGAAGTTTCCTCATTGCTAGCAATAGTGTAGGTATCTGACTGCACACTCAGATAGACATTGGGCTTGGAATTCAGGAAGGCTTGAGTTCAAATCCTGCCTCAGACACCTACTACTTACTAGCTGTATACCCTGGGCAAGTCACTTAATCTCTATTTGCCTCAACTGTAAAATGGGCATAATTATAGCACCTACCTCCAAGGGTTGTTGTGAGTATCTAATGAGATAATATTTGTAAAGCCCTCAGCACAGTGCCTGGCACATAGTAGGTGCTTAATAAAGACTGCCTTCCTTCTTTCCTTACAGTGTCCAGTGACCAAGTTGCAGCACATCTCACTGCCCTGGAAAAGGGAATAGATAGCACAGGAGCTGGACTCATCCCCTGCCCATGATCAGCCTGAAAGGGTTATATCTTTCTCTTGGGGATCAAAGGAAAGGAAGGGAAGGGAAATATTGCTTCTAACTCTGCCAAAGAGCGGGGCCTTTTTGGGGACATTCTACTTCTCTAATCCTAGCACTTTTTTTTTCTTTCCCATGAAATTCTTCCCTCCCTGGCTTCTCAAACTTCCCTGAGATCTGCCTTGGAGGGCTCCCAGTAAATGAAAGAGCCCTTGACCTCCATGTCAGAAGAACTCGGTTCCACTGTGAAGCTAACTCTGGAATCCCTATTACTTCCTCTTAAAAATTAAGAGGTCAAACAAAGTGGTCTCTGAGATTGGGGCTCCATTTGATTCCACCTCAGCCTCAGTTTCAGGAAGAATTGAATGAACTTTCTTCTTTTACAACGGACTGATCGAACAGCCTCAAGACCACATGTGGCCCTCCAGGTCCTCAAGTGTGGCTTTTTGGCTGAATCCAAACTTCGAAGAACAAAGCCCCTTAATAAAAGGATTTCTTCTGTAAAACTTGGACTCAGTCAAAAGGCTGCACCCAAGAACCTAGAAAGTCACATGTGGCCTCAAGGCTGCAGGTTCCCCACCCCTGGGCTCGTCACTTCCCCTCTAAGCCCTCAATTTTCTCCTCTATGAAAATGAAAGTATTGGACTAAATAATTCCTATGGTCACCTCCATGTCTAACATGATGCTCAGAGGAGAGAAGGTAAATATGGTTCATGACAATGGTTTTAAGTCCTTTTTCTGCCTTCTCTCTCAAAATATTTTTTCCCCTAAGACTTACCCAGTGAAATCACATTCCACCTACTCTGAAAGTATCTTGTACATATTTATCTATATAACATGTTCCCTCTATCATAATGTAAGCTTCTTAAGGGTAGGGATGGAATTTTGCTTTTTCTTTATATCTTTATATCCCTGGCACTTAATGTTTGTTGGCTGATGGATTAATTGATATAAGTTTAATCCTAACACTCTAGGAATCATATTATGTAAGGGGAATGTTTTTGTTAGGTCATTTTTTCAGTCATGAAAAATGCCCTGCCCCCACTTGGGGTTTTCTTGGCAAAGATACTGTGGTAGTTTGTCATTTCCTTCTCTGATAGGTGGCACAGTGAATACAGTGCCCAATGTGGAGTCAGGAAGATTCATCTTCCTGAGTTCAAATCTGCCCTCAGAAACTTACTAGCTGTGTGACCCTGGGCAAGTCACTTAACCCTGTTTACCTCCGTTTTTTCATTTGTAAAATGAGTTGAAGAAGGAAATGTCAAACCACCCCACTATCTTTGCCAAGAAGACTCCAAATGGACTCATGACAAGTCAGACATGACTGAAAACAATTGAACAAATATAAGGGGGATATCCAGATGCCAATTGAGAAGAAACAATTGATCTTAGCACTCACTTATCTCAAATCAGTCCTCAACATTCATTTGTTAATTTTCTTGACTTTAAGCACTTGCATAATTTTATTAGTAACCTCATTTTCACTTTTATATTGGCAACTATGCACATTCACAGGTATATATGGAAAAAAAAAGGAAAGGGATGGTGCACTCAAGATTGTTGAGTGACTGGTCTCCTACTAGGCCCTTCACCACTATTGTTCACCCTACCATTGTAAAGAGTTCCCTGTTTATTCATTGCATATTTTCATTTCTTTTTCTTAAAACTCATGTTTTGTGCTTCAGTTATACCCCCAAAGTGTAGTATAAGTCCTTTAGGCTCTAGGCTCAAGCACACAAAGGTAAGTGATATGACTTAGTGAGCAAATAAAAGTGTTAGATAAACCCTGCAGGAAAGTCTACAGCTACTCTCAAGCTGGTGCATCCTTCAAGATCTCCAATGAAGGGCAGCTAGGTGGCACAGTGAATAGAGCACCAGCCCTGGAGTCAGGAGGACCTGAGTTCAAATGCGGCCTCAGGCACTTAACACAAAAACTAGCCGTGTGACCTCAGGCAAGTCACTTAACACCAATTGCTCTCCAAAAAGGAAAAAAAAAAAGATCTCCAATGTCATCCACCAACCATACAGGACAAAATGTCAGAGATAATGTTGAGAATTTGCCAGTCTTGGAGTCTTCTAAAAGCATAAACTAAAGCCCCAGCAACCTCTCCTTTGGTTTTCAAAAGGCAGCTAAAGTAGAGAAGTTTAAAGCAATATAGTATACAATACAATGCCCTCATAGTGCCATTGGACACAGTGGAAAATAAGATTCAGGTTTAAAATTTTTTTTAGTTTGAAGAATTTTATTTTCTCTATAATACTTATGGTACTGTATATTTCATGTGTTATGAAAAGTGAATATTAACTGAAACCAGCTTTTCCTTTATTGAGATGTTAGCACAAAAGGTCACTGAAGTCTAGAAAATTACCAGCAAGGAAAAAACATGTTTAGCATGCTTTTTCCTTTACCAAGAACATTTATTTAGTGGATCTATTCTTTATTTTTCAGTATTCCTTTCTTTTTTTTTTTAATTAAGCAATCAGGGTTAAGTAACTTGCTCAAGGTTACATGGCCAGGTGTTTCTGGGTGGGTGCTAAGTGTCTGAGCCCGGGATTCGATCTCCAGGTCTTCTCAACACTGGAGCCGGTGCTCTTACTTGCTGTGCTACCTGGCCGCCCCTCAGTATTCCTTTCTTTTTAAATTCTGAGTTCCAGATTTCCAGATTCTATCTCTTCCTCCCAACCTACCCTTATTCAGGGACAAGTCAAACAGTATAATATCAATTATACATGTAAAACCTTGAAAAAATATATTTTCATATTAGCCATATGGGAAAGAAAGAAAAAAGAAAGAGAGAAAGAAAGAAAGAGAGAAAGAAAGAAAGAAAGAAAGAAAGAAAGAAAGAAAGAAAGA
>NW_027185771.1:36456484-36461197 GCF_028583685.1 Petaurus breviceps papuanus
AGAAAGAAAGAAAGAAAGAAAGAAAGAAAGAAAGAAAGAAAGAAAGAAAGAAAGAAAGAAAGAAAGAAAGAAAGGAAGGAAGGAGGGAGGGAGGGGGAGGGAGAGAGGGAGGAAGGAAGAAAAACTATACTACAATTTACACTCAGAGTTCATTAGTTCTCTCTCTCTCTAGAGGTAGGTGGTACTTCTTGATCATCAGTCTTTTGGAATTATCTTGGGTGCTTGGATCAGAGAAGTCAAGTCTTTCACGGTTGATCATTATTACAATATTGCTATAACTGTGTATGCACAATGATCTCCCAGCTCTTCTCACTTCTCTTTGCATCAGTTCATATAGGTCTTGTTATGATTTTTTGAAACCATCCCTCTCATTATTTCTTATAACAGAATAGTACTGCATCACAATCATATGCCACAACTTGTTCAGCCATTCCCCAATGGGTGAACAGCCCCTCTTTTTCTAATTTGTTGCCAACACAAAAACAACTGCTATAAGTATTTTTGTACATATAAGTCCTTTTCCTTTTTCTTTGATCTCTTTGGGGTGCAGAACTAGTAGTTGTATTGCTGGATTAAAGGCTACCTATAGTTTGGTTGCCCTTTGGGCATAGCTCCAGATCATTCTCCAGAATAGTTGGACCAGTTCACTACTGCACCAACAATTCATTAAGTACCTATTTTCCCACATCCCCTCCAGCATTTGTAATTTCTGATACTTGTGAAGTGGTACTTCAGAGTTGTTTGAATTCATGTTTCTCTAAACAATAGTAATTTCGAGTGTGTTTTTTATATGCCTATAGATAGCTTTGATTTCTTCTTCTGAAAACTGCCTGTTCATATCCTTTGATCATTCATCAATTGGGGAATGGCTCTTATTTTTATAAGTTTTACTCATTTCTATACTCACTATATTTGAGAAATGAGACCTTTGTCCAATAAATTTGTTGTGAAGATTTTTGACATTACTTCATTGTCTATGATAACTTTCAACATAATGTAGTTTTTCTGATTATCTTTTTGAATTAGGTCTATTTTTGCTTTTTTTTTGTCTACAATCATGATTGCTATCTCTGCCTTTTTTTTCTTCAGCTAAAGCATATTAGATTCTGCTCTAACCCTCTATTTTAACTCTGTGTATATTTATCTGTTTCTTGTAAATAACATATTGTTGGATTCTGGTTTCTAATCCCTTCTGCTATCTGCTTCTGTTTTATGGATTAGTTCATCCCATTCATATTCACAGTTATGATAACTGTGTATTTCTCTCTGTCCTGTTTTCTATTTTCTTCTGTTTATCCTTATCCTCTTTCCCTCTCCCTCTCCCCTTCCCTCCATCCCCCTTCCTCTCTCTCTCTCTCTCTCTCTCTGTCTCTCTATCTTTCCTGACCATCCTCAAAAGTCCATTTTGCTTCTGACCATTACCTCCTTTAATCCACCCTCCCTCTTGTCATCCCCCATCCCATATCTCTTATTGTATACAGAAAAGTGTATTTTTGGCAATCTCTAGTGAAATAATATAGGTTTTGGTGGCTGTAGGAACCTAACCCCCTATTTCCCATATGATCAACATTATCAACCTTCATTTTTTTATGTTTGTGTCATTTTCTAGGAATGCTATCCTTGTGAATGTTGAGAATTTCCATAGAAACCCTCCATCTCTCCTACTTACTTTGGTAGGTGGGAGTAAGCAGCCTCCCAAGGAGTGGCCTCATGGAGTACCATGATCTGTCTCTTCCAACAAAGCAGTGCCTGCCTCCTACCCAACAAAACTGAGGATTCTTTCTGTGCAATTTGTCCCAGATGCCATTTGCAACGTCCCAAGTGCAAAAATTGCTAGTTATGGCCCTGCATGGAAGCTACAGTCTGTGTTCATGTCATGAGATTGTATAACATGACACTCTTAAGCATTGCTTTGAACTTATGGAAAGGTTACTTCCCCAGTTTACAGATGAGAAGACTGAATCTCAAAAAGGTCTCAGATTAAAATAAAAGGCTGGTACCAGGGGAAGAGAGAACAGAATAACGGTAGATGCAACAACCTGGAAATAATGACGCTAGGGAACAGAAAGCATTCATCAGCTTCTTCCTCCTATCCAAGGCATATTGAAGGGAAGGACGAGATACAAGGGTATAAGCATTTATTAAACATCTACAATGTAACCAGGTTCTGTGCCAAGCACTTTACAAATAAAATCTCATTTGAAGGTAATAAATGTTGCTGCTAGATATAAGAGGCTTCATTCCTGACAAACAGTATTTAGATTGTAACAGGATTCACTCACAAGATCTTTCCCATCTGGGCTACAGAGAGATCTAATCATTCTCCTTCCAGAAAGACAGGTCCACCCCTAAGATGAGCACAGTTGGAAGAAAGGGGAAAGCTCACCTCCTCGGTAACCTTTCAAGAACCATAACCACGCCTGGAAGGGCAGGGGCTGCATGGTGGGTGTTGAGGGCTGGGGCACAGTCCCTGCAACAGCAGCATAGGCAGGGAAACCCAGAAATTCTCTGCAGCTCTTCCAAAATTAATTTTCCTCAACCTGTCACAGTTCCCTCATTTGTAAAATGGGTATAACCTAGATTTGGAGAAGGGGGAAGGAAGAAAGAGGGAGAGGGAGAGAGAATCCTGTTTCCAGATTCTCCGATGCTCTTGAACCATCTCTTTCCCTCATATAGTCATGCCTAGTTATGCCAACATTTTCTCCACCAATCATGAGGATCTCATGAAAAATGCTCTAGGCTTGACTACAGACTCATGACAATATTTAAACTACTTACCTCATGGTCAAGAAGAGTAACTTTAAAATACAGCATAAATATGAGTTATTATGATTATTCTCCCTCTCTGGGGTTCAGCTTCCTCATCTACAAAAGAAGGGTTGGGCTAGATCTCCAAGGTTCATCCCAGCTCCAAGTCTATGTTCCAGTTATTTTATGATAATTACAGAGACAACCATTCTCATCTTGCTTCTCTTAATGCTTGGGGGAGATGGAAAAGGACAGAATCTTTTCAATTGCCCCCTTTTCATCACCCTAATACTTTTCCACGGAATATAAACTATTTTTTGTCTGTAATCCCTGCTCCTAGCCCAGTGTCTGAGAGCACACAGTAAGTACTTTAAAATGTTTGATTGATTTTTTTAAAGTGAGTCAGTCTTCCAGATAAAAAAGATTCATTTCTCTTTAAAATTATTTCACTCAAAATAAAAACTTTGGTGTTTAGGGGAAAAGTCTTTGGTCTTTGGGGAGGGGGCTAAAAGGAGAGTCTCCCTGTTTCTCCTAAGGTAACTGGCCCCAGAGAGATCTCATCGCTTGGGCCTTCCACAGGCAATCACAGCTCTTAACCAACCCCCTCCACAGAGCACTGCTGTGGTGTAATTCGTAATTCCACACAATCAGTGGCAGCCATCTCTAGTGGAGACTGGAAAGATAGAGGGCGGATATTAAAAGGAGAGCCTCTTCATAACCTGCCCTGGCTATCTGGCCAGATTTCCATCTAGCAGCATCTCCTAGCATCGCCATCCCCCACCTCTCAGGCAGCTCGTCACACTGCTGGGAGCCACTCTCACTGGCAGAAGGGAGCAACTCTGTGAGAGCCTGCAGACAGACCCTCCCTGGGAAGCATATTATTAAATCAATGGCAGGCACACAACTGTCTTTCTAAAAGGCCCAGCAGCAGCGTGGAATTGCCTTCTTATGTGGAGCTGCAACACGTCCTTTCAACTCCTCAGTTGGGGCTTATTCAGAGAAGGCTGTAATTTGCCATAAAATAAACCATGAAATTTGAGGCAGTGGGAATACAGAGTCAATCTTGGAAGCCAGAAGAGCAAAGTTCCAGTCCTGGCCCTTATATTTGCAAGCTGTGTGAACCTGGCAAGGTCATAGATCCATTCATGGCCCGAGGCTCTTAGAAGTAATTGATGAGGCCAGTGGCTCAAGGATATTTCACACTGAGAATTACCTACATTACAGAGATCATTGATTTTATATGTGTGTGTGTGTTTATATATAATGTGAATATAATAATATGCCCCATATAGAGTGTATATATGTGATGACATTAGCTGAGGTGGAGAGGGAAATCGATTGGTCAGGGGTACTCAAACTTCCTCATATATATGTGTTTACACATATTTATGCATGCATATTTGTATATGTGTGTATATTTATGTACCTGTATATATGCATATTTGTTTACACATATATTATACATATTTATATAAATGTATATATAAACACATGTTTTATTCATATATGTATGTATGTTCTGTGTCTGTGTATCTCTCTCCTCTCTTTCTTTCCTCTCTCTCTCTCTCTCTCTCTCTCTCTCTCTCTCTCTCTCTCTCTCTCTCTCTCTCTCTCTCTCTCTCTCTGTCTCTGTCTCTCTCTTCCAGAGAGCCTACAGGCCCTTGCAAAGAAGTTCCCTTCTGCCAGTGAGAGTAGACCCCAGCAGTGTGATAAGCTGCCTGAGAGGTGTATGTGTGTGGGGGTGGGGGATGATGTTAGGAGTTGCTGCTAGATGGAAATCTATCCAGATAGCCAAAACATGTTATGAAAAAGAGGGGGAGAGAGAGACAGAGACAGAGAGACAGAGAAAAACAGAGACAGAAAGAGGCAGAGAGACAGAGATCTATTTATCTATTATCTATCTATCTATCTATCTATCATCTATCTATCTATCTATCTATCTATCTATCTATCTATCTATCTATC
>NW_027185771.1:36461207-36476168 GCF_028583685.1 Petaurus breviceps papuanus
ATCTATCTATCTATCTATCTATCTATCTATCTATCTATCTATCTATCTATCTATCTATGTCTATATATCACTATCAAGAAAAACCTGAGTTCAAATCTGACTTCAGACTCTTATTAGCTATGTGACCCTAGGCGAGTCATTTTAACTGTTTGTCTCAGTTTCCACATCATCAAAATGGAGATAATAATAGCATCCACTTCCTGGATTGTTTTAAAGATAAAAGGAAATAATGTTTGTAAAGTGCTTTGCACTATATGAATGCTAGCTATTATTATGAGTGAAGACAGCATAAATGACCAGAAAAAGATTGAATTTTTTTTTTTGGTGAAGGAGGGGGCACATTAAATGAAACAATCAGCTGAAGGGTGGGGAGGGACTTTGATCTACAGTGGTATAGGAAACAAACACCACGGGATTCTCCTGGAATAAAGCAGTGGAGGCCCTGATCATAGATGGTCTTCTTCACACAGTTTAGCTACAGTAAGGGAGAAGTACAGGCAGGAAAGGATAGATCAAGTGAAGGGTTTTATGTTTTTAAAGATAGCCACATTTGTAGGCAGTAGGGAAGCAGTCATTGGACAAAGAGAGATTAAAGATAAATGAGAGAGTATGGATTATGGGGGGATCTACTGGAAAAAGAAGGGGTGAAATGGTCTCATTTTGTTTAGCAGCAGATGAGAAGTGAGGTTAGTATAGAGTTGGAATGACCCGAATGGGTTTTGGCAACACAAGATGGGTGATTACCCAAGGGAGCAAAGGACTCAAGGGAAAAAGGACATCATGGAGCTGAACTGGTTCACCAAAGGATAAAATAGAAGGAGGAGAATGTATCTATTCAGTGCATGGGTGATGGTCTGGGAAAGGATGGAGGATACCATGAAGATGAAGAACAAGGTTAAGGGCTTCAGTGCAGTGGTAGAGTAGAAACAGATTATCGCAAGAAAAGGGAATTTCAGAGTTCATCAATGTGGGAAGTAGAATATTTGTGGGTCAGAAGATCAAGGTATGAGCCTCTCTACATGTAGCTAGGACAAAGTGGGGCAGATCATGGAAAAAGAGTTAGTTGAAGAACTAAGCAGTTAGGGTGTTTGAGGTAGTATCAGTAGGTGTGTTCAACTTCCTTAGTATGAAATCTAGAGCAGGGGAAAAGATAAAAACTGTGAGTCAGACACTAAGCTCATTGAGGAAAGAAGGAGAGTGTACTGGAATGATATAGATAACAGCTCCCAAAATCTTGATTGGGCAGTAAACATGGATTGAGTGAACCTCAGAGGGGAAGTTACTGAATGATAGGGGAAGACCCTGAAAGTGGCAATGGCAAGCAAGGAGTATGCCAATTCCACCACCTCAACAAGTGAGTTGAGGAGATATAGCAACTCCATCACCTCAACCAATTCTGGAAAGGATGGCCAGGGAGACTATTATTAGGAGGGAATCAGAGATCAGTGAGAGACAGAAAATGGAAGGAGTGGAAGGGAAGGGTTTAAGATAGAAGCAGCTTTGTTACCCACAGAGCAGGCACTTCAAAAAGCACAATGAAAGAGGTGGTAGTTTTTGAGCAAAACATTGGGGGTAGGGGTAGAGAGTCAGTTTGAGAAAAATGGGAATAAGGAGGTGGACAGTGGAGATCAGATTGAGGTTTGAAGAATGACAGCTGGGGGTTCAGAATAATTGGTATGAAGAAGGTGCCAGGTAAAAGAGACTAGCTCTAATGACCATCAAGTTCAACCCTCTCATTTTATATATAAGGAAACAAAGTTAAGAAAGGTTACTTGACTTACCCAGGTCTACAAAGCTATCAAGTGTCTGAGGTCAAATTTGAACTTAGCTCTTCCTAACTCCAAGTCGACCCATCTACCCACAAACACCACCCCAAATGTCCCCATTAAGTATGGTCTTCTCCATTTTGGACAAGCCCAGCTCCTTCCCCAGTCCTCATACATCATTGCCTCAAGGCCCTTCTTCACTCTGGAAGTCCTTTAATGGACATTCTTCAGCCTATCAGTGCCTTTGTTTTCTGTACACTATGTCTCTCTTTGGGCAGATATGCAATTGCCTTTTTGTGTGCTCATAATGAACCATAAACTCCATAAACCCTCCAGATTTTTTACACGAACCTTTGTTTATCCAGGTATCTCTCCTTTGTTTGAACCCAAGTGCAGAACTTTATAGTGCTCCTTTCTATTACATTTCATTTTATTAGGTTTGGACCACTGTCAAAACTGGGCTTGCCAACATCCTTTTAGATCCAAATTTTGTAATCTCAACATGTTAGTTCTCCCTCTAAGGCTTGTGCCATCCACAAAATTGATAATAATGCCATCTAGACCTTCTGCCCCCTCAAGTGATGATCTCTCTCGATCGTTTCACTGCCAAATAACTAGAGGAACCAGGCTTTGCTCACCCCCTCTATTTCATCTTTATCATTCACTCCTGCAATCTGGTTTCTACCCCTAATAGGGGAATAAAACTACTCTCTCCAACATCACCAATGGCTTTCCCAACTGACAAATGCAATCATCTTTTCTCATACTAATCTTCCTAACCTCTCTAAAGCAATTAAAAAACCATTCTCTTCTACTATTATTCCCTCTTCTCTTGGCTTCCATGATACTACCTCCCCTGGTTTTCTCAGAAAGGATAAGTGACTTGCTTAGGGTCAAACAGCTACCAAAGGTATATTTCAAAGACATATAAATATGTATGTACATGTAATATATACATATATATGTATACAGATACAAAATATTTTATTTGTCCCCAAATACACGTTAAAAATTTAACATTCATTTTTTAAAGTTTTGAATTCCAAATTTCCCCCTCCCTCCTTCCCTCTCCTTTATCCTCCCTGAGATAGTAAGTATTCATATATAGGCTATACTTCAATTATGTAAAACATTTCCCCATTAGTAATTTTGTATAAGAAGACTCATATAAAAGAAAAGAATGAATGAATGAAAGTGAAAATAGAATGCTTCAGTCTGTATTCAAACAATATCAGTTCTTTCTCTGGGTGGGGGGAGGGCAGATAGTATGCTTTATCATTAGTCCTTTGGGATTATCTTAGGTCACTGGATTGCTAAGAAGAGCTAAGTCATTTACAATTCTTCATCTTACAACATTTTTGCTACTGTGTACAATGTTCCCTGGTTCTGCTCACTTCACTTTGCATCAGTTCATGTCAGTCTTTCCAGGTTTTTTTTTTTCTGAAATACACCTGCTCAATATTTCTTATAGAACAATAGTATTCCATCATTAACATATACAACAGCTTGTTTAATCATTCACCAGTTGATGGACATCACTTTGATTTCTAATTCTTTGCCACCAGCTGCTATAAATATTTTTGTAGAAATAGGTCCCTACACACACACACACACAAACACACACACACACACACACACACACATACACACACACCTTTTTTATGTCTTTGAGATATAGACCTAGCAATGGTATTGCTGGAACAAAGGGTATGCACAGTTTTATAGTTCTTTGGGCATAGCTCCAAATTGTTCTCCAGAATGGCTGGATAAGTTCAGAACTCTACCAGCAGTGTATTAGTATTCCAGTTTTCCCACATCCCCTCCAATATCAAACATTTTCCTTTTGTATCATATTAGCCAATCAGATAGTTGTGGGGTAGTACTTCAGAGTTGTTTTAATGGGCATTTCTCTAATCAATAGTGATTTAGATTTTTTTTTTCATATGACTGCAGATAGATTTCAAAGCTTTTTTATTTCAAGTTCAGTTCTCTCTATCCATCACAACACAGGGATTTTGACAACAAGAAGGTCCATTTGACTAGAGTATATGGAACAAGCTTCTATGGCAGGAGCTTGGGAATTGTTAAGAGTTTTGCATGCCAAATGGAGGAGTCTACCTCTGATCCTGGAGGTAATAAAGCATCCAGAGTTTATTGAGTTAAGGGGGAAGAAGCAGGGATATGGTTAGACCTGTATTTTAAGAAAATCACTTTGTTGGTTAAGTGAAGGATGGATTGAAGCAAGGGAGAAACTAGAAACAAGCAAACAAAAAGTTAGAAGGCTATTGCAGAAAGTTAATTAGAGACTAAACTAGGGTGGTGGCTGGGAGTGGAGAAAAAAGAACAGATGTGAGATGAATGTGGAGGAACTTTCATTTTTCTCTCATGCTCCAATCTGGAGTGTTGTAACTGGTATGCTTAATACACACACCCAACCCCCTACCCCCACCCCTTTCCCCACGCCCGAACATAACACACAAACTACCCCTACAATTGTTACTGAAATCATCTTCCCAAAGCATAGTTTCTAATCACATCTCTTCTTTATTCAAATAACCATCAGTTACTCTCCAAAGTTGATGGACTAAGGTCAAGATTCCTTAGCCTGGCATTCAAAGCCCTCCACAATCTGACTTCAGTCTGTATTTCCAGCCTAATCTCCTACCATTCTCCCACCTTACCTTCTCCAACATCCATCCTTCATTCTATCCAGACTAGACTAAGAGTAATTCCTCATACATAGTTTGTACCTCTTCACCTCCCTGCCTTTGGTCTTACTGTTTGTTCTATTTGCATAGAGTGTGCTTACTCTAATATCTCTATTAAAATTCTACTCACTCTCCAAGGTCAGGCTCAAATAGCCCCTTCCCTCATTAGAAATGATTTCTTCCTCCTAACTTTCTGGTGTATCAGTTCCTATAGGTCTTGTCATATTTTTCTGAAACCACCCCCTTCACCATTTTCCAGAGCACAGTAGTATTCCATTACAATCATGCTAACAGTTGTTTAGTCATTCTTTGTCAGCACAAAAAGAACTGCTATAAAGATTTTTGTATATATAAGTTCTTTTCCTTTTTCCTTTGATTTCTTTTGGGATACAGACCTAGTAGTTGTGTTGCTAGAACCAAGGGTATGCACTGTTTGGTTGCCCTTTGGGCATAGCTCCAAATTGTTCTCCAGAATGGTTGGACCAGTTCACTACTCCACCACCAATTCATAAGTATACATATTTTTTCCTCATCTTCTCCAGTATTTCTCATTTCTTATCATTGTGAGGTGATACCTCAGAGTTGTTTTAATTTTCACTTCTCTAACTAGTAGTGATTTATAACATTTTAAAAATATGACTTTAGGTAGCTTTGATTTTTCTTCTGAAAACTGCCTGTTCATGTCCTTTGAACATTTATCAATTGGGGAATAGCTCTTATTTTTATAAATTTGACTCAGTTCCATACTCAGTATATATTTGAGAAATGAGGACTTTATCAAAGAAATTTGCTGTAAACTGATATTACTTCACTGTCTAGGACACCTTTTAGCATAATGTAACTTTCCTGATTATCTTTTTTAATTAGGTCTAATTTTGCTTTTGCTTTGTCTTATTAGTTTCTACTCCAGCCCTTTATTTTAACCCTGGATGTATTTCTCTATTTTTATAAACAACATATTATTAGATACCGGTTTTTAATCCATTCTGCTATCTGCTTCTGTTTTTTTGGTGAGTTCTTCCCATTTACATTCACAGTTATGACTACCATGTATTACCTGCTATCTCATTTTCTTATGTTTTTTCTTCTCTCTTTTTCATATTGACACTCCTCAAAAGTCTACTTTGCTTCTAACCATAGCTTCCCTTAATGTTTTCCCATTTATCATTTCCAACCCTTCATACTTTCCTATTGGGTTAGTCATATCTCTATTCACAACTGCATGTGTATATATATTCCTTCCTTTCTTTAAATTTATTTTATTTTTCATTTATGGAATAAAACAAGTATTTCCATAACATAGTACAATAAAAAAGATGGTTGAACATAAAACTTCACATCTACTATGCACAACTTGCTATTCCTTTCAAATATATAACAAAATTAGAATGTAAATTTCTTTTTTTCCTTGTTTTTCTTCTCTACCCACCCTCCACTCTAGAGATGGTTACCATTAAATATGAATATATATATATGCAAGATTACTCTATACATACTTCTATTGATCAGTTCTTTCTCACTATCCCTCCACTATTTCCCCCTCCATTGTAAAAACTCATCCTTGTGTGCCTTTTTATATGAGAAAAACTTTCCCTATTCTATATTTCCTTTCCTCTTTCTCCCAATGCATCCTCTTTCTCATTCCTAACTTTTTTAGATCATTCCAAAATAATCAACTCACACACATGCCTTCTGTAAATGTAAACTTATTTTAATTGCCCTAATAATGATTGCATGTATAATCTTCCCATATAGGAATGCAGTTTAATTTTATTGAGTCCTATGTGATTACTTCTTCATATTTACCCCTTTATCTTAGTCTTATGTTTGAATGTCAAATTTTCTCTTCAGTTCTGATCTTTTCATCAGGAATGCTTGAAACTCATCTATTTCATTAAATATACATTTTTCCCTGAAATATTAATACTCAGATTTACTGGACAGGTTATTCTTGGTTGTAATCCTACTTCTTTTGCCTTCTGGAATATCATATTCCAAACCTGCCACCTCTTTAACTTGGAAGTCAATAAATCTTATGTGATCCTGACTGTGGCTCCCTGATATTTGAATTAATTTTTTTTCTGGCTGCTTGTAATATTTTCTCCTTGATTCAAGAGCTTTGGAATTTGATTATAATAGCCTCAAGAGTCTCCAGTTTGGTCTCTCTTTCAGGAGATGATCACTAGATTCTTTCAATTTCTATTTTATTCTCTGGATCTAAGATATCAGGTCAATTTTTCTTGACAATTTCTTGAAATATAGTGTTAAGACTCACTTTTTGATTATGGTTTTCTGGTAGGCCAATAATTATTAAATTGTCTGCCCTTGATTGCACTTGCAAAATTCTAATTTTGAAGGAATTATTTTTTTAGTGAGATTTTGTACCTCTTTTGCTATTTGGTCAATTCTGCTCTTTAATGACTTCTTTTCTTCAGTGAATTCTTGTACTTCCTTTTCCATTCAGGCAATTTTGCTTTTTAAGGAGTTCTCTTCAGTGGATTTTTCTCCCCCTTTTTGCCATTTGGCCAATTCTTCTGTTTTTTAAGGTGTTATTTTATTCAATCTTTTTTGTGTCTCTTTTACCAATATGCTTTTCATAATTTTCTTGCATCACTCTCATTTCTTTTTTCAATTTTTTTTCTCTACCACTCTTATCTTTTTTCTTGAATTTTTCCAGGAATTCTTGTTGGGTTTGGGTCCAAACAGTGCTTGTCTTTGAGGCTTTTTTGTAGATGTTTTCACATTGTTGTCTTCTCCTAAGTTTATGTCTTGGTCTTCTCTGTCACTATAGTAGCTTTTTATGGTTATTTCTTTTTGTTTTCTCATTTTTCCACCCTGCTTCTTGACTTTGAGTTGTATATTAAAGTCTAGTGTCAGCCTTTTCCGTGCCACTGCTTTCAGAGCTAGTTCTTGGGGTCTACAAGTTTTTGGTGCTTCCAAGGTAGTGTGATCTGGGGAAAGGCTTGGTCACTGCTCTCCTGGTCTATGCTCTGGTCTTTACCAAGAAAGGGTCCTTTACAGTTGCAAGCACTAGTACTCCTCTTCTCTTTGAAACTGTGACTCCAACCCCTGCTTCCTTGTGACTTCACCATGATTCTTTTCCAACCCAGAACTTGGACCTAGAACTTATTGTATGAGCAATAGAGTTTTCATTCAGTGCCAGCTCTACCCAGTGCCAGCAAAGGGTCCCCTGCAATCTCTTTCAGACCAGTTGTAGAAGCCCCTTAGGCTAAAAGCTCCCAAAGCTACTGATGCTGGCTATTCATACAAGATTTTAAGCTGTATTATAAAGCAGCAGTCATCAAAACTACTTGGTACTAGCTTATGAATAGAGTAGTGGATCAGTGGAATAGATTAGGTACATGAGACACAGCAGTCAGTGACTATAGTAATCTACTGCTTTATAAACCCAAAGACTACAGATTCTGGGATAAGAACTCACTGTTTGATAAAAACTGCTGGGAAAACTGGAAAATAGTATAACAGAAACTAGACATAGACCAATATCTTATACTGTATAACAAAATTAAGTCTAAATGGGTGCATGATCTAGACATAAAGGCTGATACAGTAAGCAATCTAGGAGAGCAAGGAATAGTTTACCTGTCAGATTTATAAACAAAGGAAGAATTTATGACCAAAAGAGAGATAGAGAGCATTATGAAATTCAAAATGGATAACTTTGATTATTTTAAAATGAAGAGTTTTTGTACAACAAAGCCAGTGTAACCAAGATTAGGAGGGAAGTGGAAAATTGGGAAAGAATTTCTATAATCAGTGTCTCTAATAAAGGCTTCCTTTCTAAAAAATCTAGAGAACTGAGTCAAATTTATAAGAATACAAATTTTTCCCCAATTATTAAATGGTCAAAGGATATGAACAGGCAGTTTTCAGAGGAAGAAATTATAGATATCTATAAGCATATAAAAATACTCTAAATCACTATTGATTTATTTATTTATTGAAATGCAAATCAAAACAATTCTGAGGTACCACAACTCACTAGTCAGATTGGCTAATATGATAAACAGGAAAATAATAAATGCTGGAGAAGAGGTGGGAAAATTGGAGCACTGGTGCATTGTTGGTGAAGTTGTAAACTGATTCAACTATTCTGGGAAGCGATTTGGAACTATGCCCAAAGGGCTATAAAATATGCATATCCTTTGACCCAACAATACCACTTCTAGGGTTGTATCCCAAAGAGATCATACAAGTGGGAAAAGGACCCATATGTACAAAAATATTTATAGCAGCTCTTTTTGTGGTGGCAAAGAATTGGAAATCAAGGGGATGCCCATCAAATGGGGAATGGCTAAACAAGTTGTGGTATATGAATGTAATGGAATACTATTGTGCTATAAGAAATAAGGAGAATACAGACTTCATAATAATCTGAAGAGATTTATATAAACTGATGCTGAGTGAGGGGAGCAGAACTAGGACAACTTTATAAACAATTATAGACACATCGTATCTGTGATGACTGATTTTGATAGACTGGATTCCTCTCAGCAATGCAACACTATAAGGAAACTTCAAAAGAATCATGACAGAAAGGTATATCCAGATCCAGAGAAAGAACTATAGAGTCTGAATGCAGATTGAAGTAAGCTACTTGCTCTCCTTTTTTGTCTTGTTTTGTTCCTTCTTTCTTGTTGTTCATTCCATTGGTTATAATTCTTCTTTACAACTTGCTAATATTTAATGGGAAGGTATTTTTAGAACCATATTTGATTGCATGCCTCCATGGTGGGGAGGGGAAAGAGAAGGAGAGGGAAAAAATTTGGAACTCAAGAGATTGTGGCACTGAATGTTGGAAAGTAAAAGTAAATAATTTTTTTTAATTCTGGCTATTTTAATTATTGTTAAATAAGATAAACCACATGGTACAGTGGTTGGAGGCTCTGCTTTGGATTCAGAAAACCTCTGTTCAAATCCTGCCTTTGACACATATGACCACAGTGACCCTGGACAGTCACTAAACCTCTAGGAACCAGAAGGTAACTCTCTGAGGCTGTCTATTTCAGAGAATCTGGCATCAGTGGATGGGTTTTCCATGCCCCATATCAATGAAATGACAGATTCAGTGATCCAGTTCCTCCTCTTCCCCTCTTTATTACATCACATCTACCCCCACAGGGGGGAGGGCAGTGGGAAATCTACAGATAAAGGAAAACCCTGGAGTTGGAAACAGACAGGGCAACAGGAGCTCACATGGTGGCTGGCCCAGGGGAAAAGGCTACGTGGGCCCCAATCCCCATTCAAGCAGACAGGTAGGCAGCAGCCAGTGGGAGTGAGTTGCTCTCAATGCATTATTCATTCCATCAGACATGAACAATGGATCTGAGTTCCCATGGCTACAGTATCAGTCCCACCAGCCTCAGAATCCAAGGCCAGACAAATACCACTATCACTGGTTGTCTTTTGAACATCTGTAAAAACCAGATAGTGCCGTAAGGTCTTTACCCTGACCTGGGAGCCAAGGAACCTCTCAAAGGAGGGCACCTCTACTTTATTCTCACATTGTGACTCAGTAACAACAGTAAGTTATATGGATACTCAGAATAAAGTCCAAACCAGCCTTCCTATCCATAAGCTCCAAGCCCTGATTGTTCGAACCCACTGAAATAATGATGCGGAAAAACCAGTCTGGGATGCATGCGGTCATGGCTAGCACACTGCTGCTACCAGTGATCTCGGCCATTGGACCTAGAGATGGAAAAGTCATTAATCAAATCAATCAATCAATAAGCATTTGCTAAGACACCTACTATGTGCTAGGCACTGTTCTGGGCACTGGGTGAACAAAAACACCTATGAAACAGTCCCTGTCCTCAAGGAACTGACATTCTACCTTAGTCATCAAAGGGTCATAGATTTGGGGCTGGAACAGACATTAAGGGTCATCAAACTCAACTTCTTCCTTTTACAGATGAGGAAACTGAGGCACAGTGACTTTCCCAGGCTTACCTGGCTACTAAGTGTCTTAGGCAAGATTTGAGTTCAGGTCCTCCTGACTCCAGGTCAAGCACTGTATCTATCTAGCTGGCTTATCAGCTTCCTTTTAAAGGGACTGGGAGAAGGTCCATGACCTGCCTGAAATTCCATTGGTAGTTATCTAAGCTAGGATCTCAGCTCGGGGTCTCTGACCCCAAAACTAATTCATTTCCTGATACTGTACAGTGCTTCTTAGATGCATACTCTCACTACAGCAATTTTATATATATTATTTGGTTCTTAACTCTGGTATCCAACAAGTTGGATAGTGCTTGTACCTTTGTGTCATCTGAATTCCATTTACGTCTTCATCTAATCCTCTGGTAAATATAACACATATCATAGACAGATCCCAGGGATGGTCCTATTTCTAAGCTGACTTGAACCATTGATAACAACAATAAAATAATAGTTAGCATTTATATAGTGCTTTAAAGTTTGCAAAGGATTCTTATAAATCTTATCTCATTTTATCCTCACAATAACCCTGAGAGGTAGATTCTATTATTTCCCCATTTTACAGATGAGGAAACTAAGGCAGACAGAGGTTAAATGATTTGTCTTAGGTCACTCAGTGAGAAAAATATCTAAGTCTGGATCTGAATTCAAGTCTTCTTGTCTCCAGGTCCAGCATTCCACTCACTGCGCCATCTAACTGCCTAATGACTACTCTTTTGGTCTAGTCTTTAAAAAGTTTCAAGTTCATCTACACAATTGACTAACTAATGTGTCTCCATACTATCCACAATATAGTATGCAAGAATTTGTCAGAAACTCTATGAAATCTGAGTAGCTATATCTTTCATCTAAGTCAGTTCTCAACCTGGGGTCTGTGGATAGACTTTAAGGGGTCCAAAAACTTGAATGGGAAAAAAGTAAATTATATCTCTATTTTCACTAGCCTCTAACTGAAATGAAAATTTGCTTCAATCATTTAAAAGCATTATTCATTCTCATTATTATGAGAATTGGTTCATAGGCTTTACCAATGGACCTGGAGTCAGAAAGACCTGAGTTCAAATGCGACCTCTGATACTCACTAGCTGTGTGATCCTGGATACCTAACTTAACCTCTGTTTGCTTCAATTTCTGCATTTATAACATGAGGATAAGAATAGCACCTTCCTCCCAAGCTTGTTGTGAGAATCAAATGAGAAAATATTTATAAAGCCTTTAGCACAGTGCTTGGCACCCAGTAAATGTTACCTGGTAGTAGTAGCAGTAGCAGCAGCAGCAGCAGCAGCAGCAGCAGTAGTAGTACTAAAAAGTTAAGAACCTTTTATCTGAGAAGATGGGACTGGATGACCAAGATGAGGTCACCAGTACAATCCATAGATTATGATAAGAAATATAAGAGTAAAAAGTACTATTGGATTTGTAGTTAGAAAGTCTAAGTTCCAATTCAGCTTCATATCTCTGTGACTCTGGACAAGTCACTTAAGTTCTCAGTGCCTCAATATCCTTATCTGTAAAATGATAAGGTTAGCTGAGATGACTACTAAGGTCCTTCAGCTCTACAATATAAACCACAATCTTTCCTCCTCATTCACCCATTCACAGAGTCATGGGACAGGCAGTCAAGTCTCTGCTTCCTTTGGTGAGTGGGTCTGAGGCCATGGGGGCCCAGGCAGGCCTAGGCCAGATGCAGGGATAGGGAAACCTCCAGGCATGATTTTGTCATTGATGCTGAGAGCCTCCCCAGGGTCCACCTCCCATTGTTAACCCAGGGGGTAACTGCACACAGACCTTTTTTTTTTTTAATTTTTTGAATATAAATAAACAGCAGGAGCCAAGAAAGAAATGACACTCTGGAGGAAACACAATCCTGGTACAATTAGAGGTTTTCTATCTTGATAATTGCTCACTGAAATTGTAAGCTTAGATCTAATCCTCTGAGGATCCTGGAAATTGGCTGTTACAGGCAGAGTTCAGCTATTCCTCCTTCCAGACCAGGCTGTCCAACAATCATCATACCCCTGAACATCATAATGATCCAGGCTTCTTTGTCTAACTGAGCTCAGACATGGACCCAAAGCAGATGACCCGGTGTCACTCTGGGGAAGACCAGATCTTTGAGTTTAAGGGTCCTGGAAGGAACTTGAGGACTCAGTGACCCAATCCTCTTACAACTGAAACTTGGAAATGGGGGAATGACTTTTCCAAAATCACAGATAATAAATAGGAGAACCAAGATTCAAATCCTGGGCTTCTTGTTGAGCATAAGTATAGGTCTTAAGACCATACTCTCCACTGACATTGCCATTCCCAGAGATGGAAATGTATTCATCTATCAATCATTCCATGTCACCTCTGCTTACCCCTCTCTCCCTCACACTATTCTCCCCACAAACCCAGAGAAAAAATCTGAAATGACACCCCCCAATTGTGAATATTCCATTATAATCTTCTTGCCTTCCTTTTTATGTATCTTCAACTACTTTCTTGCATACAGGACTCATAGTAGTTCAGGACCTAGAAGGGACAAGAAGATAGAATAATCAGATTAGGGTTTTCTACCCAGAAAAGCTGAGATAATATAATGATAATGATGATGGTGGTGGTGATGATGATGATGATGATTAAAATAATCTTACATGTATATAAAATTATATATATATATTACATATAGAGATAATAACTACCCTGTGAGTTAAATGAACAAATCATATCATCCCCATTTTGCCGATGAGAAAATTGAGGCTCAGAAAGATAAAATAATTTACCCATGGACACAGAGTTAATAAGTATCAGAAGCAAGACTTGAATTCAGTTCTGAAGACACAGTGCCTGGCATATATTAGTTGCTTAATAAATGCTTGTTGACTTGACAGGAACCCAGGTTTTAGACTCCAAGATCTGTACTATTTCCACAAAACTACTACGCCTCTTCCAAAGCAGCAGAGACTTTTAAGCATTTGGTGCCATATGAATAAGCCTACTTTTGCCCAATTTTCAGTCTTAATTATAATGAAGATGATGATGATTATGATGATCATAGAATCTTAGAGTTGCTGCTTATGTATTTCAACAAATAATTCAACAATGGAAAAAGACATCTGGCTTTTGCTTGAGACCCCCTATGAGGGGGAGCCAACTGCTTCCTGAAAAATGCCCCTAATTGTTAGGAAGGGTTTTTTCCTGAGACAAAAGCTAAATTTGCTCTTTTGAAAACACCACACATTGCTCCTAATTCTTCCCTTTAATGCCAAGAAGCATGGTTTTAATTCCTTTTCCACTAGAATAGATATCAGAAGTCCCTAAGTCTTTCTTCTTTCACCAGGTCAACCATTAGCAGTTTCTTTAATTAACTTTCATCTGTGGTATATAGGAAACCTCTTCACTGGATGCTCTCTGAAAGTCCTTCCCTTAATAAACATCTTACCTTTATACAGTGTAAAATGTTCTTTTCCCACAACTACCATAGAGTTAAATAGAACAAGTGACTTTATCTCTATTTTACAAATGAGGAAAATGAGTCTCAGTTACAAAGTGGACATTTGTTAGCACACCTTTCATAGATGCAGTACACACAACGGAATTCCTGATGTGGTCCCACCATTGTAGGATAGTACTATCAATTCAATTCTATTCAATTCAATTGAATAAACATTTCTTAAGCACTTACTTTGTACCAGGCACTGTGCTAAGTTCTGGGGACACAAAAAAGGACAAAGGCAATCCCTGCCCTCAAGGAGCTTACAGTCTAATAAGAAACTTATAGTCTAATCATGTCCCTAGTCTTAGAAGGGCTCATGATCCATTCACCAAGTGCTACACAGAAGCCGACTTTTCCAACATGGACAAATGGATCACTTGATTTCTCACCACCCCTCCTATTTTTGCTCATTGTAAGGGGGTAAGGAACTTGATGAGTGTTTGGTATCTGAGGGGAATACTTCATCAGTGAAATGGGCCCTCCCCTGGGGCTGGGCCAGTATACCTCATTACCCCTGTAGGTAATTGGGAGCCCTGAGTCCATGGAAACATCCATTCAGAAGGTTGGTAATAAACTCTGGAATTACTTCCAGTGACAGGATTTTAGGATTTAGCTGGATGGGACACTACAGAGCCACCAATCCAGCCCCTCCATTTTGAAGATTAGGAAATTAAAGCCCAGAATGAGAAAAGGACTTGCCCAGGGTCAGAGGCATCATTATGTAGTAGAGTCAGGGTTAGAACCTGTGCCTTTTGAGTCAGACTTTAGAGAAGCTGGGGGAATAGGGAGGATGTATAAACATAGCACCATTGACCCATGATCCCTTGGCAGAAGGAATAGGGTGTGTCTTCTCAGCCCCCAGGAAACTGAAAGAGAAAAACACACCTACATGGATCAGGCTTAGACAGGAGTCAGAACAGAAAGGGAGTTTCTGTGCTTTGCCAAGTTTGCTTTGAAAGGCAGCCAGAGCTGTCTTCCCTTCCCTCTGCCCTCCCCAACACACACACACACACACACACACACACACACACACACACACACACACACACAC
>NW_027185771.1:36476178-36491813 GCF_028583685.1 Petaurus breviceps papuanus
CACACACACACACACACACACACACACACACACACACACACACACACCAGCACACTGTGAAAGGTCAGGTGTTTTGGAAGAGGGAATACTGCATCTTGGAACCACTGATGCACAGGGCTGCTCTGGGAGGGCAGATCCTAGTGGAGATCAGCTTTTCAGCTGATTCAATCAATTCGAGCATTTGTTAAGCTCTTGGTACCTGCCAAGTATAAGGCTAAGTGCTTGAGATTCTAATACCAAATTGCCAAATTCCGGTCATGGTCCTCAAGGAGCTTACATTTTAATGGGGAAGACAATATGGACAAAGAGAGAGAGAGAGAGAGAGAGAGAGAGAGAGACCAACCAGGGCAGGGGACATGGAGCAACTAGAAGCCATAAGGACCAGAACTGGCTTTTATTTTCCAACTCATTCAAGTACTGGAATATGGAAATAACTATATTTGATAATCATGTTATCTATCACTGGAGTGGTCTAGAATAGGGGGCAGATGAAATTCGCAAGTAGGGCCCAAACCATATGGAAATGTTTAACAAAATAAATCATAACACAACATAGATAATGTTTAATGTGTGGGTTTTTTAAGATAATAAACAGGGATCCTTTTCTATTTGAGTTTGACACCACAAAATGCTTTTCATGAGCCTAAGAGCTTACCTTCCAGTATTTTTATGTGATTACAAAAGCAATCATTTGATCCACATGTATAATTATTCATTGAACACTAAACATAAAAGAAAAATATCAAGATAGAAACTTGTCTCAGGATCATTTCAATCTGAGCAACATAAAAAGATAAGCATGAGATAATAAGTGATGTAATATATGTGTCATATACACGTGTATGTGTGTATACATATCCATGTGCACACACATAGACATATACATACATATGCACATACACATACATATCCACATACATATGCATATATATATATATATATCCCTCCCTAGGTAGGTTGACTAAAGATATAGATGGACAGACACAGACATAGACAAAGACAACTGACACAGGTGCAGACAGACGGACAGAGCTAGCTGGGGTAGAGGTGGAAGTACAGGCAGGTCCCACGAAGTCCATTGAGACAGAGAGCTCTTTTCTCCAGTCTCTGGGGGGGGGGGTATCTAGAATTATATCTATCTACCACTTTTTTAAATATACATTCTTGCATCTGTTCCTTTCTCTCTACTCACATGGTTATTGCCAATGGTGTGCTCACAAATATATAACTACTAGCTCTTGGGGAGGAGGAGATGTATACATGATGCACTTTTAAGTTTAAATCTGTGCTATTAACATTTTCTCCATTGCTTTCTTAAGTCCACTCAAGAAAAAAATAAATAAATAAAGCCCTAATTTGGTGCTGGCCAATTTCTGTGGTATAGATGCTTCCACTAAAATGTTAGCATTTAGACCTATGAGCTAGTTAGAGTGGGCTTCAGCATACTCCTGGACACAATTTGCTCATTGCACACAGAATGCTCAGATAGAGATCTGGAAGGCATTTTAGATGCATCTAGAGTGAGGCAGCTCATACCAAGCTCACGAGGACAGTTGTTAAATTTTCAGCACGAATATTTGCAGCTTGGAAATCAGAAAACGCTACAAATCAGGGCTTGATTTATGGTTTTGTTGATTTTCTAGATTTAAGAAAGTGATGTCAAAAATGTCAGTAATGCAAATTAAACTAAAAAATATGTTGGGTGTACTTTTTTTTTTTACTTCTGAGAATAGCCAGCACATTTACCAGCACACTGCTGCTTTCAATCTAATAGGATCCAAACTTTGGGATTGCACAGACCTACCAGTAAAAAAGAAACCGCTAACCTCATTGTGTGTTTATGTGTATATAAAGCATGGTCATGCATGTTTTTGTGTGTTTGTGTACTGTGTGGGTGTATGTGTGTGTGTGTGTGTAAAAGAGGTTTGAGAACTAACTGGTTGCCTAGGATTTATAGTATAGAGGGACAAGCAATATTTCTCACAATATCATGACTTTTCAGCCAGAAAGAAGACTTACGTCAGGAATTCTTAAAAGGACACACACAGTTTACAAGGGATAGTGGGAGGAAGGAGTAGGGACTACAGAACTAAGGAGCAGTCACAGGTGTGAGGAGGAGGGCTCCCTAGTCCTAGCTGGGATTTAGCAGCCATGTCAGAAAGAAAGGGAGGAATAGGGACAACAATTGAAAGAAGCTAGGGGGTGGCTAGGTGGTTCAATGAACAGAGCACTGGCCCTGGAGTCAGGAGGACCTGAGTTCAAATCCGTTCTCAAATACTTAATGCTTACTAGCTGGGTGACCTTGGGCAAGTCATTTAACCCCAATTGCCCTCCAAAAGCAAAAAAAAATAATAATAGAAGGAGAAACTAAAAGGGAAGCCTGACTCAGAGTCCTATGAGAAACGAAACATGTGAAGTGTGAAGTGGTGTGAAGGACCCTTGTCTCCTGAGGCTTTTACTGACCTTGGGACAGAGTCACCATTGAAAGGTTCCCTGGTGTTCTTTGTGCCTAGGTATCAAGCAGCTCACAGTCAAGCTAGGCAAGGCCAGAAGGGAGTGAACAAGTTGGCAATGGAACTAGAATCCATTCAATACCAGGATGGGTTGAGGGAACTGGGAATGTTCAGCCACCAACAATGAAGATTTGGGGGACATGTGATATCTGTGCTCCAGAATCTGAGAGGATACCACTTGTTCTAGGCGGGGGCGGGGGCTAAGAAAACACAAGTAGGAGAAATAAGTAGAAGGTTCCAAGAGGTAGATTCCAGTTCTACATAAAGAAAACTTCCTCAAAATGAACTGTTGAATTGTCTTCCTTAGGATTTAGTGGGTTTCCCATGATTAAAGGTCTTTAAGCCAAGACCAGGTTTCAGTTGTTGGACATTGAACTAATGGCCTTCAAAACTCCTTCTAGTCCTGAGATTTTATGATTCTGTGGTTCTGCACAACACTTTCTCCAAGGAAAGAATGAATGGGAAAAAACACATTTACTAGAAAGCACTGGAGATATAAATAGAAAAATGAAAACATTCCCTGCTACCAAGTTCAGGTTTCCACTGCGGGATACAAAACAAAAAGGAGAGCTTCTGGGCAGATGGAAAGTCCCAGAAAGCCTAATGACCTTCAGCAAGATGGATATTAAGGTCCAGAGTTCCTTAGGTTACATCAGCAGGTCACATGCCAGGGTTTGGGAGATATAAATAAGCATAAAGTAGATGGTAAAACCTGGAGGACCAAAGAAGTCAGGAAGGCAGGGCTGATGACCCTGGTCATCCTCCATCTCACAGGAAGGAATAGATTCAATGACTCGTGTCTCATCCAAGTTATGTGAGCAAGCAATATCGATGGTGATGGGGCAGGTGATGGCAGAGGATAAGGGTTAGACAAGTCAGGAGGGAAGGGCCCCTCTGGTGGTGTTGGCTCTTCCCCCTTACCTTCCACCATCTTGAATAGGATTGGAGATACTAAGGGAGAGAAGCAAGGTTAACGAAAGGGGTAGAGAAGTTCTCCTGGTGCTGGGTCTTGTTACCTCCCAGTTGTCCCAGATTGATTCTGGGGACACAGCCAGAACAGGGGATATTGAAAGACATACAGAGACAACAAGTGATCAGATACCCCAGGGCTGCATATCTGCCAAGACAAGGTCCCTCTGACTTTGTTCTTGTTATTATATTGTTCTTGTACCTTCTAACTTTTCCTTCTCTACAACTACAACTTCACAGCCAATTTAGAAAATCCTCAATGAGAGGATTTTCAACTAACTGTTGAATTGTTCAATTCAACATATCAGGGCCCTCAGGCTGCTTCAAAGTAGGAGAGGAGCTGTAACCTTCAGACTATTGGTAGAAGCTGCTGCCTTCCTGCCCCCATAGCCCAAGCAGCCTGTCTACTGAATATAGCAGATGGTTGGATGAGGTGAGAAGAGCTTTTGCAGTCATAGAGCAGGGAAAAAGCACCATCTGGATATCAAACACAACATAGTCTCGTTAACCCCATGCTCCAATCACAGGACCTAATCAGCCTACAGGAAAGTTCAGATGGTAAGGATGGGCAGGGGTTCATATTCCAGCCTCAAATGCCTGCCACAGAACACTTGGGCATGCACTGCTTATGTTTCCCATGGGAAAACAGCTGGATTTAACCAGTTATGGTGTTATGGGGTGACTTGTGAGCAAAGCAGGGACACAGTACCAGTAGCAGGGCTAGAGTTCTGGGCCAGTCTGAAAGCCCCATGCAACAGAAGTGAGGCTAGGCTTGACACCTCAGCATTCTCTGTCCCCTGCCCCCCTCTTCCACCAACTTTCAGAGTTTCTGTCTTAGTCAGCCTGTCTTGGCCACTTCCCCTTGTCAGCCCAAAGTGAGGGGGACGTCACTGGTTGCAGTGGTTTCTGAACCTTGTTCAAAAGTTCCTGGAAAACCCCTAACCCTAACCCAAGTCTACAAAGCAAGCTTCAGCTGTCACTCCCGGGGCTTACTGACACAAACCCTTGTTTTAAACTCAGTGGAGGAATCAGGGGAGGTCTGAGTCTTTTTTATTTTTTGGGGGGGGGAGGGGCATTGGGGGGTTAGGTGACTTGCCCAGTGTCACACAGCAAGTAAATGTCTGAGGCCAGATTTGAACTCAGGTCCTCCTGACTCCAGGATCAGTGTTCTGTCAACGGTCTCACTTAGATGCCCCTGAGTCTTCTATTCTAACAAGGGGGGGAAAGAGAATAGTAGACATGATTTAGGAATGTGAAAAAGTAGCAGCTTCAAGTTCTAGGTGGTCCCAGGAGTTAGCAAGCATTTCTACCTGTGCTTAAAGACTGAAAGGGGATCATCCCTGCTGAAACTTCTCCCAGGCTGGTATTCTAGTCCTCTCATTCCAGACGACTGATCCCTGGCAAGGGCAACTACAAGCTCATGGCACAGTGGAGAGTGTCCCAGACTTAGAGCTAGAAGATCCAGTTCTGAGTCTAGCCCCAACTAGTTACTATCAATGAGATTCTAGGAAAGTCACTCAATGTCTTTAGCCCTCCACTGTAAATAATAACATTCATTTAATATTGAATCATATTTACCCTATCCATCTTGGAGGGTTATTTTATAAAATTGGGTGCTATATAAACTTACTCTCATTATGGCCATACTCATCATCAACTGCCTGCTGTATAGCAGGAGCCCTAGACTCTGAGTTTAATTGAAAATTATTGTTTAATTCATTTAATTAAATAATGCTTAATTGAACGTTAAAGTTCAATTTTGGCTCTGAGACTTACTAGCTGTGAAAGGTACTAAGCGGTATTGCTTGCCTGTTAAGGGTGGTGTGAAGCTCAAACACAACGATATGCAAAATGAATGAAATTAGAGATAATCTATAATTCCATGCTGGTGGTGTTTCATTGTTAGTGCTATTATTCCTTCAGAGACTTGGCTTTTGGGGGAGGGTCCTGATATGGTGATCACTAAATAGCATCACACACATGTACTTCATTGTTCTTCAGTTGTTTCAGTTCTGTCCAACTCTTTGTTTCCCCTTTGGGGTTTTCTTGGCAAAGCAACTGGAGTCATTCGCCATTCCCTTCTCCAGCTCATTTTACAGATGAGGAAGCTGAGGAAAACAGGATTAAGTGACTTGTCCAGGGTCACACAGTGTCTGAGACCAGATCTGAACTCAGGAAGATAAGTCTTCCTAACTCTCTCCACTATGCCATCTAGCTGCCCCAACACACATACACACACGCCGAAACTGATTATATTTTAGCAGATAGGAAGTGACTTATTACCAACATAGTAGTCATTTCCTTATCAGCTGTCTGAACAATCAAATAATCAACTTGTTAGAGCAAAGATCAATACCAATAACAAATGAGAAGAAAACATAGAAATGAGAAGATATGGCATGCCACTGAGGCAAATCCAACCTGATTAGTTTTAGGAAATCATTGACGTTGAAAAATGAGACTTTGACAAAGGACAAGCATTAATGCAGAATATCACTCCTCACTGATTTACTAAATACACTGTCACCATGAGGAAGCAAAAAGAGTTTAGAAACCCCTTCAGCACGTTTTTCCCCTTGTGTTAAGCAGAGACATATGGTAGGCAAAGATCACTTTAGTTCAGAATATAAATTTATTTGCAAAATCATAGGTGGGAAAACAGGTATTATAGGAAACATTAAGTTATCAAGTAACAAGAAGGAGTGGAGGGAAACCAAGTTCATAGCAAGTTTGGGGACAGATTAAAGTAAGATATTTTCAGAAGAATACTTAATGATAAAATTGAACAGGCAACCAAAATAATAACAATTAACAATAATAATCCATGAAGATTTCTACACAAAACTTTTTTTTTCTCTATCAGTTATGGTAGAACTATCACATTTGGATTCTATGAGAAAATAGACAAAACATTTAAAAATCCATTTATCCACCTATCCCTAGTCAGTCAGTTAACACTGATTGAGCATTTGCTAAGAGCTTGGCATTGTGCATACCAGACATGGAAGTATCCAGCACAAAGGAACTGGATTAGTCCAATATGGCTTCACCATAGAGTGAGCAGAAGGGGCATAATGTGTAATAAGACTAGAAATAAGATAATAAGGGATCAGACTGAAAAAAAGCTTTAAATGATAAATAAAGGAATGTATATTTGATCCTAGTGATTATGGGGATATATTAAGAGTTTATGGGGGTGAGGGTGATGGTCAAACCTATACTTTAGCAAAATCTCTTTGGCAGCTGCATGGAGGATGGTTTGGAGTGGATGGAGAATTGAGGCAGAGAGTAATTAAGAGACTATAGCAGTAAGGGGGCAGCTAGGTGACATAATGGATAGAATGTTAGACTTTCAGTCAGGAAGACTTACCTTTATGAGCTCAAATCTGGCCTCAGACACATCCTAGCTATGTGACCCTGGGCTTAATTAACCCTGTTTGCCTCAGTTTCCTCATCTGTAAATGAGCCGGAGAAGGAAATGACAAACCACTCCAGAATCTCTGCCAAGAATACCCCAAATGAGGTCACAATCAGACACAATTGAAAAATGACTGAATTGTGATAAGAGGTAAAGAAGGTCTGAACTAGGCTTCTGGTTTTGTGAGTAGAGAAGAAGGGAGGTATCTGAAAGAAGTTATGGAGAAGTAAATGACTATATCTAGCAACTAAATGCATATGTAGGGTGAGAATGAGGGATCTAAGGTGACAAGGAGGTTGTGAAACTCTATGACTACAATGATGGTGGTGTCTTTGACAATTGAGAGGTTCTGAAGAGGGAAAGATTTGATGGGAAAGATAATGAGTTCTGTTCAGGATGTGGAGTTTGAGAAATGTATAGGATGTCAAGACGGAAACAGTGCTACAAGAATCAAACTCTGGAGGAAGATTAGGACTAGATACATGGATCTGGAAGTCATCTGCATGGAGATGATCATTGAACATGGAAGACCTGACGAGATCATTATCAGCCCATGTGCCTTTTTTCTCATCATTATGAAATCCTGATGAAAAGACTACACATGAGTAAAGGGCATGAGAAGGGAAGAGGCAAGTTTTGGATGCTGTTTTCTATAGGAGACCACATCCTGACAATTACTTAATTGAGCATAAGATTCAGAGAACATATGTTTTAAAGAAAATATTTGATTTATCAGAGAAAAATTTAATCATAAAGACTTTACTCTGAGTTGCCTCCCATGCATATGTTAAAACCAAACCTGATTCTTTGAGAGATGTTACAAGAGATATAGCATTGTTTGATGATCCTTTAGTTATCAGTTGCATATGACATTTATCACCCTATTTTCATAGCTTTGCCCTGGCTATCCCCCAACTCTGGGTACCTTTGCTGCCTTCAAAACCCAGCTCAAGCACTCCCTTTTGCATGCAATCTTTCCTGATCAAAGGCAGAATCATGTGTACATATAAATAATTATATGTTATAAATCTGTATTGCTTATATAAAAACCTATGTGTGCGTACAGATAGACACATAGTATAGAGTGCTGGGTCTGGAGTCAGGAAGACCTGAGTTTGAATCCAGCCTCAGCCACTAACTAGCTGTGTGATCCTGTGCAAGTCAGTTTCTTTACATATAAAATGAGGATAATAATAGCACCTCCATCCCAGGGTTGTGAGGATCAAATGAGGTATTTGTAAAATGCTTAACACAGTGTTTGGCACATGATAGGTGCTTAACAAATGTTGGGTCCTAGTACCTTCTCTCTTGAAATTATCCTGTATTTGAGACATATGTGTGCATTGTTACGTATGAAAAGTTAAGGATTGCATCATTTTGTCTTTGTATCCCAAGCATCTAGGGCATTGCCTGACATGAGGTAGGTATTTAATAAATACTTGTTGATTAATAAAGCACTTAATGGGGCGGCCAGGTAGCACAGAGAGTAAGAGCGCCGGCTCCAGTGTCGGGATGACCCAGATCAAATCTGGGCTCAGATACTCAGCACCACACCCAGAAATAACTGGCTGTGTAACCTTGAGCACATTACTTAACCCCAATTGCTTTAAAAAATAAATAAATAAAAAAATAAAGAGCTTAATATAAATTGTGACATAAAACAGGGAGACATGCTTGCCATAGGTATTTGCTACTATCATTCAGGATGTCCAGCACAGAATCCCAATAAAAAGATTCCTAGAAGAAAGTGACATTCTCTAGATTCTTCTGTCTGTGAATGACATTATGCTGATGGGACCAAGCCCCATATCACTGCAGAGGGTCCTCATAAGTGAGATTCATAATCACTCAAAAGAGTTCAGCCTGACTGTCTACAGAGGAAGAAACAAGTGATGAAAAATACCTGATGTCCGGACAACGACATGAAGGTGAATGAACATCCTGAACAACTCATCCATCAGTGCCTATGTGTTACAGTTAGATGATACAGATGGATGAGAAACTGAACTCAAGATTGATTAGAAGGAGGAGAGCAGACTGGATCACAGTCTGGAAACTGAGTGGGGCTTTAATTTACCCCTAGTTTGTACCTGGAATAAAAGTTCACTATTAAACCCACACATTTTCATGTGTGTATGTGTATATACGTTTACATATGTGCATGTATGTATACATGCACATTTATATACACACATGTATGCAAACATACACTGTACTGCATGCACAGGTTTGTGTGCATATGTATATGACAAATGTATGTAGGCAAATACATATTTATAGATAGGTATATGTGGTATGAGTGGTTTACATATATACATGCATGTGTGACATTTGCCTATGTGCATATATACATAGATATGTATATAAACAGAGATGTAAGCATATGCACAATATGGGGATTTCTGTATATGTGCACACATACAACCTATGTGCATTTGCACAAGGTGTATTTAAAACCAATATCTGTTTGAACATACGTATGTATATAGTTCATGTGTATAAGTATGCATCTGCATGTACATATATGGATATATGTATAAATACATATGTTATAAACCTCTACTTATTTGTATATAAACCTATGTATGTGTATATAAATGTATAGATGTCTTATGTGCCTATATATATATATGCAAACATCAAAGATATTTAAACATATATGCCATGTTTCCTCAATAATAAGACACTGTCTTCTTATTTTTTTGGGACAGAAAAACACCAGAGGGCTTATTTTCAGGGGAGGGCTTATTTTAATGAACATTGACAGCCATTTTCATAAACAGGTAAATGTGAACCAAAAAATGTACCTTTATTCAATAAGCAAATCGCTGGGGAAGAACAGGATGACGTGCTCCCTGCTGCAGCTCTGAGTGGGAGTGGATGCGGCTCGGAGCGCAGGGTGCGTTTCACCCGGGGGGGGAGGGGGACGGTGCATACAGAGGGTACCGTAACGTAGCGTGTAGCGCAGGGGATCACCTTCACTACAGCAGCAATCTCAATAGGGCTTATTTTCGGGGGAGGGCTTATTTTCGGGGGAGGGCTTATTATCGGGGAAACACGGTATGTTTATTCCGAGCTTGACAAATATCAACAAAGAGCAGAAAAAAGGATTATATATGAAATCACAACACTCTATTATATACAGTTTACTTTTGTTTGTTTTTAATGTATGCATTCTAAGTTCAACACCTTAGTTCCAACGTGCTCCTGCTTATCTATACTGTCCTCTGATCAGCCTCACCCTCATTTCACGGATTTTAAAAATCATGTGACGTGTTTTCTTTTTTCTTTTATTATCACTGTCACCCGCATATTCCACCCCTACACATAATAAAGTAAAATTGTTCTCTTGTCAATATAGTCAAGGAAGAGAAATTCAGTCAGTAGAAAAGACAAAAATGTATATTTTACTCTTTACCTGTGGTCAATCATCTCACTTTCAGTAGGTAGGAGGCGCTCTTCATCATCGGTCTTCTACACTGAAGGTGGTCATTGTAACGATCAGAGTTCCTAAGTCTTTCAAAGTTACTTTCCTTTAAATTACCGTCGTCATTGTTTAGACTTAATCCTTATTTATGCCCATTCCACTCTGCGTAATTTCATACAAATCTCAGAATTATTTTTTCATTCCTTACTGTGCAATGTTTTCTAATTACATTCATATATCTTTGAAGGGGAAGTGGCAATGGGGGCTGATGCTTCCCCCCATGGGGAAGGGACTGGGGAGCCTGTTTCTGAAAAGGCATGAAGATATGTAATAGAAGTATCTTGGTTCCCAATCTAGAACAAATTCAGATGTTCTATATCTGGTTCTGGTCTGCTAACCACACAATGCAGAAACTCACTGCTTATTGACTCCACAGCTAGAACTGGGCTATATTTATCTATTGGTGAATGGCTCTTGTTCTTACATATTTGAATGAGTTTCCTATATATCCTCTATATCAAACTTTTTATCAGAGAAATTTACATTAATTTTTTTCAAAATTTAACTGCTTCACATTTAACTTTATTCATTTTGTTTATACAAAAGCTTTTAAATGTTACATGATCAAAAATGTGTAGTTTATTTCCTATGATTCTCTCTATCACTCACTTGGTCAATAACTTCCCTTATCCATGATTGTGAAGGGTATCTCCTTTCCTGCTTTTCTGGTTTGTTTATGATGCTATCATTTTATATTGAGGACATATATTCATATGAAACCTGTTGTGGCATATGGTGCGAGATGTCACTATAAACCTAATTCCTGCCAGACTGCTTTTCAGTTTTACCAAGGGTATTTAATGAAAAGTGAAATCCTTATCCTAGTAGATGATATTTTGGGGTTTATTGAAAACTACGACACTATGCTCATTTGCTTCTGGATTTTATGTTCCTAATCTATCCAACTGATCAACTTTTCTACTTTTTTAAATCAGTACCAATTTTTTAAATAATTAGTATTTTGTAATGTAGCTTGAGTCCTTCAAATGCTAGGCCCTTTTTTCTCACTTTTTTGTTGTTATTATTACTGTTATTCCCCCCTAAGATTCTGGATCTTTCATTATCATTTTTTTTCTATTTCTACAAAATAACCCTTTGATAATTGAATTCACATGCCACAAAATAAGTAAATTAATTTAATCATCATTTTTATTATGCCATCATGGCTTAATTATGGGCAATCAATATCTCTTTGATATATTTAAGTATCACTATTCTTTTAAATTGTGTTTCATAGTCAGTCATGGAATTCCTCTCAGTCATGGTAGGTGGAATCACAATTGTTATATATATATATATATATATATATATATATATATCCCATGGTTATTTTGAATGGAATTTCTCCTTCTCTACTTGCTGGGTTTTGCTGGTAATAAAAGGAAAGGTGAGTAATTTTGTGATCTTATATCATGCTATTTTGCTAAAGTTATTATTTCAATTAATTTTAGTTTAATCTCTAGAGCTCTAAGAAGACCATCATATCATATGAAAATGGCAATGATTTTGTTTCCTTTCCCCTATTCCTATTTCCTGTATTTCTTCTTCTTCTATTTTTATTCTTAAGGACCATGCCTTAAACCCAAATCACTTCGCCTCTCATTGATTGACCAACAATGTCATCACTTCCTTGATGTCATGGTCCTCTTCAAGAACAAAGGACAAACAACAACATCTATGAGTAGTAGCTGGAGCTGCCCCACTGGGGCCCAATTGCAACTGGACAGGACAGTTGGGCAGCACAACTCCTTCCTTCCTTCCTTCCTTCCTTCCTTCCTTCCTTCCTTCCTTCCTTCCTTCCTTCCTTCCTTCCTTCCTTCCTTCCTTCCTTCCTTTCTTCTCATTGTTTGGACCCTGATTGGCTCAGAGTGAATGTAAATAGCAATTGTTTCTGTTTTGGCCAGAAACCCTGAGGGTCTTTGCCTCCCACATTGATTTTTTGGACTAGGTAAAAAAGGCCATTCTCTGCCTCATTTCTTGAGGCATTGCTTACCTAGCCTTAATCACTGAATGACCATTGCCTCAGTCACACTGAGACCTGTTAAAGACCTTAGCTTAAAAAATGCCAAGGTCTCCCACTGCATCCAGAGCCATCTTCAATTGTCCTGATCTATACTTTGCCACTGGTGCCAGATGGCTGTGGAGGAGAGAGTGAGGCTGGTGACTTTGCACAGCCCTCTCTCACTTAAATGTAATTCATTTGCATGTCGTGGCATCACCTCCTCAGGTTCCTCTTCAAGAATGAAGGACAAAGATGGCACAGTGAATAAAGCCCTGGGTCCAGAGTCAGGAAGACTTCCCTTCATGAATTCAAATATGGTCTCACATACTTAGTGACCCTGGACAAGTCACTTAACTGTGTTTGCCTCAGTTTTCTCATCTGCAAAATGAGGTAGAGAAGGAAATGACAGACCACTCCAGTATCTTTGCCAACAAAACCCCAGATAGGGTCATGAAGAATCAGACACAACTGAAAAGACTGAACAACAGTAGCAATAAGGAGCCCTTACATGAACGTGGTCACAAATCCACCAGAAGCATGGGATCCAGAGACCGAAGAAGTCAATGACTCTCCTCCTCTTGCCTTTTCTAGGGCTCATTTTCCTCTCCTACGAAATGAAGGGACTTGACTGGAGAAAGGAATATTGGAGAAGTTAAAGAAAGATGGTCACACTTCAAAGATGGTGGAACAGTAAATTAGCCCAATTTGGAAATATATTAAGTGCTTAAAATGTCCCTCCTGTTGACTCATTATTAGGCATATACCCCAAGGTGGTCATAGATAGAAAGAAAGGTCCTGTATATTAAAAAAAAATTTATGGCAGCAATTTTTGTAGAAGCAAAGTAAAGAAAATGAAGTAGATGCCCATTGAAAGGGACTATTATGAGGTGGCTAGGTGGCACAGTGAGTAAAGTGCTGGCCCCGGAGTCAGGAGGACCTGAGTTCAGTTCTGACCTCAGACACTTAACACCCACACACACACACACACACAAAAACAGCTGTGTAACCTTGGGCAAGTTACTTAACCCCAGTTGTCCTCTAAAAGGCAAAAAAAAAATATAAAAGAAAGAAAGGGACTATTACTGTGCCATAATAAATGGCAAACATGAAGAACATGTAGAGGAATGAGATGACTTATATGAACTGATGCAATGAAATAAGTAGAATCATGGAAAATGACAATGGTTACAATGAATGTGTTTAATCATAGTGACTGAACATGTTTCTATAGACGAGATAAAATGCATCTCCTTCCCTTCTTTGCCAAGATGGGGTACAATTGGTGTTGAACACTGTATATACTATCAGACTCAGTTCATATGTCAGTTATTTTCACTGAAATGCTTCTCCCCTTCTCCCACCCCATTTCCTGATGGCATTTTTATTCTTTGTTACAAGGGATAGTTCTTTTGATAGGGGAAAAGGGAAAGATGTATTTTAAAATAATGTGGTATAATAACTGATGTCTAGTGTTCTCTATGTACCAGGCACTCTGCTAAGCACTTTACTATTATTATCGATAAAAACAATATATATATATATATATATATATATTTTTTTTAATTATGAAAGTAGATTAGATGCAGGTGGCTCAGTGAGTAAGAGCACCGGCCCCAGTGTCGGGATGACTTGGGGATCGAATCCCAGGCTCAGATACTTAGCACTACACCCAGAAATAACTGGCCGTGTAATCTTGAGCAAGTTACTTACCCCCAATTGCTTAAAAAAAGCGGATTAGATGATTTCAGACTTATTGTAGTTCTAAAATTCCTTTGTTTCTGGGGATAAGACCTCTGGGTTGTTCTTCCCAGTTTATTCTGTTCATCCTTGCCCATCTGTCTATGTTTACAATGGTATTTCCAAGAGGGTGTTTTCTTCTCTGGTTGCTAAGGTCATGGCCTTGTGAATCACCTTGACTCTACCCCAGCCTAGCTCCAAATTAATCCTCCTCTTTTGAAAAGCTTACTGTGGTATGTATATGTAGAGCCTATATCAGTTCGTATGCCATTTTGGGGATAGGGGAGAGAGGAGGGGAAGAAAATTTGCAACTCAAAAGCTTGTGGAATTTAATGCTGTAAACTAAAAATTAATAAATTAATTTTTTAAAAAGAAAAGTTTACTGTGTGATGCTGGTATTGAGAGCCAGGGTCATGTTACTGTTGCTCTCGGCTTAGATTTCCATTCTTCCTGGGCAGAAACTTGCCAGATATCTTGCGGGCCACTCTGGTGGCCTACCATAAGGGCCTTGCTAAGGCATTGAAAAAAGTTAGGTTCCAGTCTTGGATATAATTTGGATTTGACTTGTCCACATCAAAGACTAACCACCTTGTGTTAGAATAAGATCTTGATGTACCCGAGTCACTTTTGGCCCATTGTAACTCAGATGTTCATCCTGACCTATGAACTTAGTAATAGCCCCAGTGTGTCCAGCTGTAAATCTTTGAGTCACTGCAAATGGCAAGACCAGACTGTTCCAGAAGTCATCCTCCAAATAATGAGGCAACACTGACAGTTGTTTTGTAGTTAAAAAATTGCAGCACCTTCTGATCAGTTCGTGGGAATAAGTGGTCTGTAAAAGAGAAAACAGAAAGGTTTTTTAATTGAAATTTGATTAATAAATTGCTAACAAATGGGTTCAAAAGCCACTGAAACTCTTCACTTTGAAGAATTTAAAACAGGTTTCAAAATTCTGGTCAAAATTTTTTTTTCCCATTTAAGTGTGCAAATATGTCTTTATAGATAGTACACTAACTTGTTTTTGGCAATAAAATCACGTCATGATGGAAACATTTTCAAACATCTGTTTTTAAAATACTCCATCTATAGTACATTTCTTGCCAAATAAAGTTACTTTCTTACTCATTGAACAAATGTCATCTTTTTTTTTTTTTGGTATTCAAGATAGTTTTGGAATTAACATGAATATATAACAACAAAGTTACTTCCTGATAGATGTAATCAAAGAATCGAAACAAACCGTTCTCACAAGACTTGCAAACTATTAACAAGCATATAAAATATTGCTCCAAATCACTAATTTAGTAAGAGAAATGTAAATCAAAAGACCTATGAGGTTTTGCTTCACATTCTGTAAACTGGAAAATATGACAAAAGATAGAGTTGGTCAATGTTGGAGGTATTATGGAAAGACAGGCACATTAGTGCATTTCTGGTAGAGTTATGTATGAATTGGTCCAGCAGTCTGGAGAGGGAGAGGGAGAGGGAGAGGGAGAGGGAGAGGGGGAG